>NW_008657764.1:0-8434 GCF_000695815.1 Acanthisitta chloris | reverse complement strand
AAGAATAGCTGGTTTATCTTGATGTGTTTGGGGTTTTTTTTATCAGCCCTTTGGAAAAGATTTGTCTTCTTTGCCTCAGTTTCTGTAGCTCTAAACCACAGCTAAAGCCTCAGAGTAGTGACCTGAAGTTCACTGGAATTTGGTCAAGATTTTAAAAATAAAAAGGTTCAGTGTTTCCTCTAGCTAAAATACTAGATCGTTTAGAAAATAAACAACATGTTTCTCGTTGGGCAAAATCTCACTAGAGCTCTGAGAATATCACTGAGCTGAAGAACTGATCCTATCCCTAAACCCTTGTCTATTCACCCCAGCTGTATTAGTGAAACTAATATATAATACACTATCAAAGAAGAAAAATACCACTCTCTCTAAAAGAAAACCTCAAATTAATATAAATCCTTCTGTTACATTTCTAATTATGATGGGGAATGGAGTCAAAGCAGAGACTAAAGCAGCCACCATGGGATTCTGCTGCTTTCAGCAGTGGCTTGAGCTGAAAGAACTCACAACTCCTCCAGCAAAGTGGACTCCAACCTTTCTGGCTGTGCTATTGTTGCTTACAGAGATATTCAAGATGCTTCATTCTCCAGAGAGCTGCAAATTGCCAGGCCAGGAACAATGTCAAACTTGGAGAAACACGACAGGCACAATGCCAGAGCAGCAAATCCAACTTCTGCGAGAGAAACTCCATTTAAACTTGCCAAGAACCAAAAAACCCTTTCCAAAGACAGACATGGCCTGGTGACACCCAGTTTTCCAGCTGCTGCTTTCCTCTTTCGATTGGGTAATCATTTATTTGTTGCCTCTTTAGCTAATTGTGCAACTATTATATTCCATCAACAATAGCTGCTTTATTTAGGCAAAAAAAGAAGGAAGAGAACAACAGGAATTTCATGTGCCAACACAAGGACATCACTGCCAGACATTCAGCTGCTATGGGCTGGCTCCAGAGGAGTGATGCCCATCTGTGCTTGCATTCAGGGTCTTGGATGGAGTGCAGGAGGATTGGTTCCTACTTTGCCCAAAATTTTGGGGCTTGGATGGGTCATCTCAACCTTAACACTTCAGCTTCCCATTGGTAATACATGTTCTGCAGCTTATGGAACATCATAAACCACAAAGGTGAGATGCCTCCACCACTTGTTTGGCTTTTCCCTGCCATTCACCTACCAATTTGGAGTTGCTCTGGTTTAACAAGCAGCTCCTGATGCAAACAGGATGCTCCAACTCCTTGGTCTCAAAGGTGGAAGAAAATTCTTCCTAAAGGGAATTTAACAAATCAAAGGGGTTTGAAAGAACTGAAATTGTTAGAAGACAACTGAGCTTGGTTCATTTCCCACCAAACATATGGAAGAGAGTGAAGCTTTATGTGTTGTTGTGAGTATTGAGAAACCAATTAATATTGTCTTGCTAATCTGTTGGGGTTGTAATAATGAGAGCAGGTCACCAGAAATCTTGAAAGGAGCTTTTAAACCAACATGGCAAAATCAAACAAACTGGGTTAGTTCACATCAGCTCTTGAGATCTTTGTTTCACCCTCAAGATGATACTTCTTTTTAACCAGAAATGTTAGAAACTTGAAACAAAACACTGAACAGATTTGTCACATAAGAAAAATGTCAACGATTGTGAGACTTGCAATAAAGTCATGAAAACTGGCAACCTGCAAATCTCTCCCTGCATGTGTCTATATTTGCTGTTCGTAGATAAAAGAAGGGATGGAGGATACTGTGCAAGCAAGTATTTAAATTTCCTTGGGATCTGCCTTCCTGAGCAGCTCTGCTGCTTAAAAACCTTAGATGTGACACTAACAAAACGCTGGGATTAGCAATTCTAGCTTTAAAAAAAAACCACCTCTATTGGCAGAGCATTAGAAAAAGCTGAAATTCAAACAGTGGAAACACAGGTTGATAAACCTCAGCTGAGTACGGCGGATCAGAGGGTCAAGTTTTATCAAGCACTCACATAAAACCAGCTGTCTCAGGGAGCCTGGGAGGGGGATTTAGTTCCTGCTGCAGATAAAGGTGATGCTGAGGACCACACCAGATGCTCCATCTGCATCCAGTGGAGCCCTGTGTGCTCAGCTCCTCATGGATAACTATTTTACTCCTGATTTCCTCCACAGCCAAGACCCTTCCATCCCCCATGTGCAGAAGCACCATCAATTCCTTTCTCAGACTGAGAAATCCAGACCTTTTTTATCCATTTGAACAATTCATCTCCTGGGATAATACCACCCGTGGACGTACAATACCCTGGATATATTGGCTTATTTGTAATTTATGCAATTTTAACATTCCTGTGTCAATTATTGCCCAATTTTGACTTGTACCATTACAGCCAATATCCCCAACCCTATTTATGGGGAATAAAAATAACCATCTAGAAGATAAAGCTAAAATGAGACTATATTCAGCATTTAATAAGCCTGACATGATTATATCTTTGGAGCAAAAGCTTCACATTCAAGTGTGTCATTTATTTTATGGGCACAGAACTGAATAAACTCCTCCTAAAATAAAGCAGTTTTTTCCAGATCAGTATTTAAACTAGTTATTTCTGTAAACTACATCTATAAAATGCAGTAAAAGAGCATTTTTTTGTAAAGAATATTATCCTGTGAGCAACTCTGTATCTACAGCTTCAGAGTTAATATTCCCTATAGGTAAGAGCAAGTAATCCAAGCAGCAGGTTTAGAAGTTGTGCCAGGGGAGGTTTAGATTAGGTATTATGAAAAGTTTCATCACCAAAAGGGTGTTCAGGCATTGGAACAGGCTGCCCAGGGAAGTGGTGGGATTGTCTTCTCTGGAAGTATCCAAAAAAAAATGTGGATGTGGCACTTGGGGAAGTGCCCACACTCTTGTCAAAACTCTTTTGGGTTGTTTTCCTCACTGAAAAAACCCAAGTTTTTAAAGGCCTGTCAGCTGGAAGGTTTCAGGTAGAAAATGTGCAAGTCCTGGTGATGTTGAAACACATCCTCCTCCAGTGTTTGGGATGGCATTTTAGCAGAATTTCGTGGGCACTTCCCATTTCTTTTCAGTCATGTTGTTTTCATTCTACCTGAGCATGATCACTTGCCAAAATCGTGATATTTGCAACAAAAAAAATTCAAGTAGGGTATTCAGCACTAATTACAGAGCATTCAGATGTTTGTCTCACAACCATTATTTTCTATTTCTCAGGATTTCTAGATGCTCCTGTTAAGCTGCTTTTAGCTCTGTTGCATCCAATGGGATGTGCAATGAGAAGGCAGCACCTCAACACTTTGTTCACATAGTAAAACTTCATGTGACACTAAGAGAATTTTTCATCTTGATGACCAGGAGGGAAAAAATTTGTTTCTAAATTTCCCTACCTGCAGAAGTCAATGTCTTCTTTGTTTTGGCTTTCCTAGGTTTTGTGACTTAGCTTTGAACCTTGACTTCATGGCCTACTGATTTTATATCTAAAGTAAACTTTGCTGGTAGCATTTAGTTCAGCAGTTGGAGAGCAGGAAAACCCCAAATATCCCTGTAGACAGGGATGACATACATTGCACTAACCTCCTTTCCTCATTTTCATCTGTAGCCTTTGCAGCAAGGTTGCTTGGCAAAGCAATGAAATGAAACTTTAATAAAGGACAAGAGGAATAACCTGCCACCAGTATGGAACTGGGGAAGCAGGATTTTGCAGGCAATGCCTGGAAGGATTGGAATTTTCCAGCAGTCATGTTGCTGTGCCAAAACCCAGTGAGGAGCACGGGCTGAGCCAGGCACGTGGAGCCTTGAGATCAGTGCCATGTCCCAGGAGTGTGTGAGTCAGATGAAACCACAGCCTGCAGCAGAGCAGGAGACATTAAAGTGCCTTCCTCTTCTCCATGCCATAAAACATTAGGTAAAGAGAAAAGGATTTGATTAAAATGTTCAATACCCTCTGAAGTGACTCAGAGACTCGTTTCGTTTTCAAACTCGCCCACAGTTCTTGTGCTGCTGAGGCAACTGGGTTGTTTTGGCTTCTAACTTGCTTTTCAGGATGGAGCTGAAATACTCCTCAAGGTGCAGGTCAAAGAAGTGTCAAGCCTGGGTGTTTAGCCTTTGATGGGTGGGAGAGCCTCAGGATGAGCCATGTGGGAGCACACTGACCTGCTGGAGTGCTCACCTGTCCTGACAGCCCATCTACACTGATGCTAATTAAATGATGGTCCAACAAAATTTGTAACACCATAGGAAAGTGTATCTGCTCATTCTTCAGGCTCTTGGGAGTGTTGGGTGGCAGAAATTCCTTTATAAACTCAGAAGTTTTTCGTTGAGAGCAATGTGAGGTTTCCCATTGGGAGGTCATTGATATTGCTGTTCAACATCGGCTCAAAGTCCTCCGGGGTTAATCCACACATCCTCCAGTCTCACTTCTCATATGCTGAGCAGCTCTGGCTCCAGCTGCCTTGGTGACAATGAGAATGGCTTTTTTGCTGAGAGCCTTTCATCTTCCTGAGGCTCCTGAACTCATATAAACAACAACATTAACATTCCAAATTAATTCTCCACTTTAATAACCCAACCCATGGCTCAGCATCCCAGCAGCTGCCCCAGGGAACAACCATTCTCTTCAGCACAGCCACTTTGATGGGTGAAGGGAAAGCATTTCA
The DNA here is from genome assembly GCF_000695815.1 of Acanthisitta chloris. Lineage (NCBI taxonomy): Eukaryota > Metazoa > Chordata > Aves > Passeriformes > Acanthisittidae > Acanthisitta > Acanthisitta chloris. The sequence goes on along the minus strand of NW_008657764.1, from coordinate 3,810 downwards.
TTTTGACACTTGATGGACAGAAAGTGTCCCTGTTAATTATGGCCAAAAGACAGAAGAGAGGAAAATGATAATACAGCTCCATCAACTAATTTTGGTGTCATTTTTTGGTGTTCTTAGAAGATGAAGAGGACAAGCTGAGACCACACAGTGCAAGAGGTTTAATTACTCTATTTCTTATCAAGTCAGGGTGAGCTCAGCACCAAATCTGCTCAATTTCAACAGCAATGCAAAATATTATATTGTTTAAACAAGAAACAACCCTCTGAATAGCTCCAGCTGCACAGAGGCCACCTCTACCCTCAACAGAGTAACTTCAAGGTCTTTGGTGGATTTCATCCTTACCAATGCTGACACAGCAGGATGATGTGTGTCCCCTCTGAACTGCTTTTGCTCAATGTCTCACTATGATTTCAGGCTCAGAGAAGACCAGCCTGGCACAGGTCGAGTCTGCAAAGCCTGGGTGAAGCACTGGGCTCCAGATACCTGAGGGACTCCTCTACCAGTTTGGGGAGGAGAAAAGCACTGGGAAATCCTAACATAAGAAGGACCTCTGGTCTTTAGAAACCCCATCTTCATCTTCAGCTTCCAGCATTCTCCTTCCACCCACATATCAGCAAAAAGGGATTGTCAGAGGAACTGTGTTGCTTGCCCAATGTCAAACCCAGAGCAGAGACTGGCACAAAACCCATCCCTTCACACAAAGTCCCATCAAGCCTATAAGGACTCAGTTCCTTGGCTCTCCCATACAAACCTCAGACCAATAGGTGGTGGTGGCTCAAGGAAACTCCCACAACAGAGGCCTCAGCTTCCATCCCTATGGATTTCTGCACCCTATTGCAAAGAGAACAACCTCAAACTTGTTTCTGCCTCCCTGCCGAGGCAGCAATCCCTCACCTGAACATCACTCTCTGCTCTTCTTTCCAGCTTTGCCATGGCAACGAGAAAACTGCGTATTACCAGTGTCAAACAGATGGGTTATGCTTTTAAATGTCCCTCAGTCTCCAACCAGGTGACGATATCTCCTAGCTACAAGATATTCAAGCCCAACAATACACTCCCTGCTGTGAAACACCTCAGCACGGTGAGTCCCAGACAGCAACCACACAATCATCTGCAGGCACATGCACAGGGCACGAGGGAGGTCATGGCTCATAAACCAAGGGGTAAGGTGGGTGGAAAAGAGGGAAAATTGGCTTCCCATTTCATTTTGTTGAGGGCTGAGCCAGGCAAGCTGCAAGTGAAGCACGCCCTGCTCAGGACAAGCCAAGAGGCTGAAACACGAGTGTTTCCATCAGGGAGGGACCCACCAAACTGCAAAAGGACATTACAGAGCCAAGCCAAGGTTTCTTAGCAACAGCAGTGCATACAGTGCCATTAACTCCAAATTCCAGCTCCAGTAAATCCCGAGCTAGGAAAACCTTCAGATGCTTATTGACACCCAAATGTCAACATGTGTTTTGTTCAGGCTGATAAAGGGGGGAATCAAAGGCAGACAGTGAAAAGCAAAGAGTGTCAGTGACTGCATTTTGGGGAGGTTTCTCTGGACACCCCAGAGGTGCTGGACTTGCAGCTGGCTCAGAATTAGCTTATGGAGAGCTGCTGTGGTGAGACTCTACAACAGCCTCAGCTGGAGCAATTTCTCCTGCAATTCTGCTGGAGGATTGGTTTGGCCAAGAAGGCAAATGAAAAGCAGCTCATAAAACACACACAGGAAGAAAACAACACAGAGAGAGAATCAGAGGGTGAGCAGTGATTCATGTATCACAGCAGTTTGATTCTCCCTTGCAAAGCACTTCACATTTGTGAGGCTCTGTTGACTCATTTCGTGGTGCTACTCCTGATTTACTGGTGGCACAAGAGCCTGAACAATGGTGAGACCAGATGAGGTGACCAGGAGGCTCCTCCTCTTCCCTTTCAACCACCCTTTGCATTATTTCTCTTCTGATTGTAGCTGACAGCAACTGTGACTTTATTTCACCCTTAAGTAGCTCTGTATTTCCTCAGAGCACATCTCTTGGAAGCACACAACAGCTTGAACAGCTCTGCTTTGCTTTTGGGAAGCTACATCTTAAATGCAGCTGAGCTCAGACTGAAAACATCATCGTGAGAATCCAAGTGTGTACTTTACCCACATTTCAAAGAGGATTTTAAGACACTCTCAGGGAGGTGGGAGACAGATTCCATCCCAGTGTTGGAATGTGTGGCTGGCAGTGCTGTGCTCACACACAGCACAAACACACAGGGAGTCCTTATGCAGGATTTTAAACATCACATTTTCACAGTCTAGTCAGACTACACATCCTCATGTTTCTCATTAAAGGGCCCTTTTGCTGATGATCATTATGTTATCATCAGAATTATGAAGCTAACATGGGAAAAAATCAAGATAAGGACATTTGTAGGTCATCAGTGCACTGAAAGTTTCCTCCCTTGAAAAGGTCACCTCATTTTAGTGCCTATTTGCATAAATTTTGAGCACTCAACCCTTGCTCTTCCTCAGATATAATAGAAAACCTGTCCCAGGTGTAGTTCTCAGCCTGAGTTACACACAGATGTTGCTTTTACACCAAAGACACCTAATAAATGAATAACTGCTGTAATTTTTATTCATTTCTCTGCATTAATACCTTGAGAAGCAGCTTAAAATTGCACTTCAAAATACTTCCAAGACAAGAAGAAAGGGTAGATTTAAATCTACAACTAACACAGAAAAGAGAAGTAGCCATGGTCAAGAAGTAATTTGCTGGCACTATCTCCAGCACCATCTGCCTAAAGCAGATTTAGGTGCCAATTACAGTGCACAGGTCCACTGGATTCACCTAATATGTTCTCCAGCTGCAGATCAAATCCTCCCAATCCCTTTGTGATTTGCATGAGGAGTCAAAATGATAAACTCTTTAATAACACCAGCAGATAGCAGGCACAGGAACAAGAAGAGATACAGATTCCTTTAATGAAAGGAACATGAGGTTTATCATGTTTTTGCTATTAAACTCGGAGGAGATTAGGCTAATGAAAAGCAAAAACAGCTTCTCTCCCCCCCCAGAATTGCTCCTCAGCCTGAGAAATATTTGCAGTGAGTGTGTCAGACACCTCCTCATGGGCTTTCCTCCTCGTGTGCCATGCACAGCACTTGTGCCACCACCAAAAAGGAACAAGTATAAGACCTCAGTGTTTTGGCTTTTTCCACAGTCTCCTCCTGTTACCCTTTCTATGTTAAAAATAAATCAAGAACTGCACAAATAAGGTGCTTTTTTTTTGCCACATCTTAACCCCCCAAATTGCTCCTGTCCTGGGCAGAGCCTTCATTAGTGCATATTTCCATACCAAGATGAAAGAAGATGTGAGGTTAAAATTTTCTCTGGAAAAGAAGATGATCTCAAGCTGTTAATGTCATTATGTCCCTATTCATTAGCATCTCTGGAAGCTTACAAATACGTTTTTAATGACTTTTTTTCTTCTCTCCTTAATGCTTTTTAAAGTATTTTTTCCCTTTCTGCAGTGCTAATAAGGTGTAAAAGTCCTGTCCTGAAACCATACACTGCACCACAGCTCATGCTCTGCTGCAGGTTTAATGGGAAGATCTTCCCACAAATGCAAATTAAGCAAAGTATTTAGTGCTACTCAGAGTCAATATGTTCACACATTAAAACTTTCCCCAACCTATTTAGTCAAGATTTTATTTCAAATGTGGTTTAAAGAAAAGTTTCAGTCATTACATAAGAACTTTGCTTGGACCAAGGTAGAATTTTTCACTGGGACAACTCAGCTGGTAACAGGTATATCATAGAACCATAGAATTTAGGGGTT
>NW_008657763.1:1494-16519 GCF_000695815.1 Acanthisitta chloris | reverse complement strand
GAGCAGCAGCGAGCCCAGCACCCCCGCGCAGACACCCCTCGTGGCCCCTGTCATCCCCACGCCCGTGCTCAGCTCCCCCATGGCACCCCCGGTGCCCTCACCCACCAAGGTAAGGTTCGGGGGCGTCTGCCCCCGGCTCTGACAGGTAAGCTGTGCCCACGGGGACTGTGGGCTCTGCCCTGAGCTGTGCCAGTGAGCTCTACCAGGTGAGCTGTATGGGCAGTGGCTTAAGCTGTGCCCAGGTCAGCTGTGTCCATGTCAGCTGTGGGCACTGCCCAGAGCTGTGTGAGCTCTACCCTAAACCGTACCAGGTAAGCTGTGCCAGCTGGACTCTGGGATCTGCACTAAGCTGTGTGGGCTCAGCTCTGAGATGAGCCCAGGTGGACTCTGCGCTCTGTCCTGAGCTGTGCCCAGGTGGGCTGTAATCTCTGCCCTAAGCTGTGCCCAGGTGGGCTCTGGGCTCTGTCCTGAGCTGTGCCCAGGTGGGCTGTAATCTCTGCCCTAAGCTGTGCCCAGATGGGCTCTGCTCTCTGTCCTGAGCTCTGCACAGGTGAGCTGTGGCTGTGAGCTCTGCCCTAAGCTGTGCCCAGGTGGGCTCTGGGCTCTGTCCTGAGCTGTGCCCAGGTGGGCTGTAATCTCTGCCCTAAGCTGTGCCCAGGTGGGCTGTGTGCTCAGCCCTCAACTGTGCCAGGTGGGAGAGGACAAGGAGCTGGTTCTGGGGTTGGGTAGAGAGGGAGGGCTGGAGAAGGCACAAGGGGATGGGAAGAAGGAATGTCCCCACTCCTATCCCCACCCATGTCCCCACTGCTCTGAGTTCTCTGGTAACTGGTTTCTGTAAGTGAGTGCAGAACTGGTGGTGCTGTTGGCATGGGAGTGCCCAGGGCTGGGAACACAGCAGAGGAGGAACCCATGGGGCTTTCCCTCACTGTGTAGGATTTTTCCAAGAGCTGCTCCTTGCTGTCACTCAGCTCTGGGATTTGAGGCTTTGGCCATGAAGCTGCTGCTAGGTAGGAGGTCACACCCCATCGCCCTCACAGCCTTTGGTACTGCTGTGCCAGTGTCAGCCTTCCGTGCCCTGGGAGCTGAGCTGCTGGAATAGGACCTGGATCAGTTCTCCCTGGGGAAAGATCAACTGGGATGACGTGAGTGCTGCAATGGGATGGAGCAGGGGCTGGTGAAGAGCACAGGGTCATCTCCTGAGGCATCATTGCCAGGGATGAAGCAGCCTCAGCTGCTCTGGACAACCTGTGCCAGTACCTCACCACCCTTACAGGGAGGAACTCCTTCCCAATATCCCATTTATCCCTGCCCTCTGGCAGTGTGAAGCCATTCCCTGTGAGCTGTCCCGCCATCCCTTGTCCCAAGTCCCTCTCCAGCTCTCTTGGAGCCCCTTTAGGCCCTGGAAGGAGTTCTAAGGTCTCTCTATAGCCTTCCCTTCTCCAGGCTGGACATTCCGAACTTTCCCAGCCTGGCTCCATGGCAGAGGGGCTCCAGAAGCAAGGGATCATGGTATGTTTTGGATTGGGAGACATTTTCTCAATATCCCATCTGTCCCTGCCCTCTGGCAGTGTGAAGCCATTCCCTGTGTCCTGTCCCTGCAGACCTTTTTCCAAGTCATTCTCCTCTCACACTGCCCCAGTGTCAATGCCGAAGGTCAGACCAGGTTCCATGAGGTTCCAGTAACATCCCTGTAGCTCTCTAAGGGCTGACTGCTGCTTTCCTAACTCTTAGCTTGGTGTTGCAGGAGGAGGAGAATCTCCGTGCCCAGGTCAGGGACCTGGAGGAGAAGCTGGAGACACTGAAGATCAAGAGGAATGAGGACAAAGCGAAGCTCAAGGAGCTGGAGAAGTACAAGATCCAACTGGAGCAGGTGCAGGAATGGAAGAGCAAAATGCAGGAGCAGCAGGCTGACCTCCAGAAGCGCCTGAAAGAGGCCAAGAAGGTGAGGGAGCTGGGCAATATTTTCTGGAAAGAAATATTCCCTAATTCCAACTAAACCTCCCCTGGAACAACTTGAGGCTCTTCCATCTGCTCCTAATTAGTGTCCGGTATGTTTGGGAATTGGGCTGAGGCAAGGTGGCATGTTGCTTTCCCTCTCCCCTCTCTCCCCAGGTGCTTTCCCTCTTCTCTGTCTGCCCAGGTGCTTCACTCTCCCCTCCCTGCCTATGGTAGGTGTCCTCCTCCTGGCACCTCTACCTGTGCTCCCAGAGCTCCATCCAAGCAGCCAAGGAGTGTTTCCTTCTCCCTGCCCTGCTTTTCCAGGGTGGATTCCTGGTTTGTTTTCCCAGGGATTGATTTGCTCCAGCACCAGCTTATGTATTCCCTGTCTCCATACCTCTCTACCTGCAGATATTTTCCTTCTGGGCTCTCTGTGGCTGGAGGTGTAGAGCAAGGAAGAGGGGAGTGATATCCATGGGCTGTTGCCTCTCATCCCAGATAAACTGGTGTTGGATTTGATCTCCTTTGGGAGAGCCATGAGGGGCAATACTTGCCCAAGGCCCATTGTGGGGTGTCTCCAGGTTGGCCTGGGGTTTCCAGGGTCTCCTCATCCCTGTGCTCCCCTGCAGGAGGCCAAGGATGCCCTGGAGGCCAAGGAGAGGTACATGGAAGAGATGGCAGACACAGCTGATGCCATCGAGATGGCCACCCTGGACAAGGAGATGGCCGAGGAGAGGGCAGAGTCCCTGCAGCAAGAGGTGGACTCCCTCAAGGAGAAGGTGGAATATCTAACCATGGACCTGGAGATCCTGAAGCACGAGATTGAGGAGAAAGGTGGGAAGGGAGAGAGGCTTTGGACAAAGGCCTGAAGGGGCAGGACAAGGTGGGGAATGGCTTCCCACTGCCAGAGGGCAGGGATAGGTGGATATTGGGAAGGAATTCTTGGCTGTGAGGGTGGTGAGGGGCTGGGATGGAGTTCCCAGAGCAGCTATGGCTGCTCCATCTCTGGGAGTGTTCCAGGCCAGGTTGAATGGGGCTTGGAGCCAGCTGGCCTGGTGAGAGGTGTCCCTGGGTAGAACTGGATGAGCTCTAATCTGTCTCTAACCCAAACTATTCCATAATTCCGTGATTCTTCCCTTCCTCTGCAGGCTCTGATGGAGCAGCGTCCAGCTACCAGGTCAAACATCTGGAAGAGCAGAATGCCAGGCTCAGGGAGGCTCTGGTCAGGTAGGTGCTCCCCAAAGGTGGATGCTGCCAGGAAAGTTGCTTCCAAATCCTCTCCTGCTCCCTGACAGCACCAATTCCGGTCCTTGTCTGCAGCATTCCATGTAATTCATGCTGATGGGCCTTGGGTCCATGCTGAGCTTGGGTGACCCTTTAAGCATCCAAGGGGTAAGAGAGTCCCTTGTCACTGGGAATCAGTGCGGACTGGGACAAAAGGAGCCACTTCAGACCTTTCCTGTGCCCACTTTCCTATGGATGTGGTGCTCTGCATCCCAGCACCATGGCAGGGCTGCTCTCCAGACCCTTCCCAGCCCTGGGATCTGGCTGTGGCCCTTTCCTGGGCAATCCCACCTGCAGGCCTTGGGGGTCAGGGGCTTTCCCTTTGGGAATCCACAGCCAAGAGGTTCAGGTGGATCCCAGCACTGTACTCTGCCCCCACTGCAGCTCAAGGATGGTTATTCCCATGTCCAGGAACAGGTAGAGGAGGTGGAATCATCCCATCCTGATGGGATACACCAGGTACTGCCTCAGGCACTGTCTCACCCCATCCTTGGTGTCAGGAGCTGAATTTGGGGGGACACAGCTTATAGGAAGAGTTGTTGGAGGCTCCAGAGGCTCTGGAGGAGCTCCACCACCCCTGCTGGAGTGGGCAGGGGCTCTTGGCCCTACTGGTGCCCCCAGGAGCAGCATGTGGGGAGGGCACAGATTCCTCACTGTGGTCCCTGTGGCTGCCCCAGGATGAGGGACCTGTCAGCCTCGGAGAAGCAGGAACATGTGAAGCTCCAGAAGCAGATGGAGAAGAAGAACACGGAACTGGAGGCACTGAGGCAGCAGAGGGAGAAGCTGCAGGAGGAGGTGAAGCAGGCAGAGAAGACAGTGGATGAGCTGAAGGAACAAGTGAGTCCCTGGGGAAGAGGGGAAAGGTGGTTTGGGGGATGTTTGGCAGCTGTTTGGGACCATTTTGAATGCCGCTTTGGCAGGATTGGGCTGTGTGTCCTGGCAGGGGGATGGATTGGGATATGTGTCCTGACAGTTAGATGGATTGAGGTGTTTATCCTGGCAGGTGGATGCAGCTTTAGGTGCTGAGGAGATGGTGGAGACTCTCACGGAGAGAAATTTAGACCTGGAGGAGAAGGTCCGGGAGCTGCGTGAGACCGTCGGAGATCTGGTGAGGCCAATTCCCTTGGGATAAGGGTTGCTCCAGGGAGTCAGCTCGGGGGCTGGGAGCTGCCCCAGCAGAGCTGCGGAGCCACACGGAGCCGTGAAGCTCCCCACAGGCTCAGGACCACATCCAAGCTGTACACCCTGTGGTGCTCCCCTTCCCTGCTCCTCACACGCATAGTGTGACCTCATGTCCCCTGGTGCCACCTCCCTGCAGGAGGCCATGAACGAGATGAACGATGAGCTGCAGGAGAACGCGCGGGAGACGGAGCTGGAGCTGCGGGAGCAGCTGGACATGGCCACGGCGCGCGTGCGCCAGGCTGAGACGCGTGTGGAGGCTGCGCAGGAGACTGTGGCTGACTACCAACAGACCATCAAAAAGTACAGGGAGCTCACAGCTCACCTGCAGGTGAGGCTCCTCCTGGTCCTCCTTTGGCACTGGAATATTGTCCCGGGAGGTGGTGGAGTCACCATCCCTGGAAGTGACTGGATGTTGTGCTGTAAGATATGGTTTAGGGGTTATAGTAGTGACACATTAGAGGCTGGACTCAGTGATCTCAGAGGTCTCTTTCAACCTTGATGATTCTGTGGTTCTAAGACTAGAGGGAATGGCCATAAGCTGAGACCCCCAAGAAGGGGCTCTGGGAGGTTGCGGGGGTTGCTGGGGGTCCTTGATCTCCATGCTGGTGTCCATGTGTCCCACGACTGCCCCTCCCTGTGCCCAGGACGTGAACAGGGAGCTGATGAGCCAGCAGGAAGCGTCTGCTGAGAGGCAGCAGCAGCCACCGCCGGAGATGTTCGACTTCAAGATCAAGTTTGCTGAGACAAAAGCACATGCCAAGGTAGGGGCAGGGAGAGATCTGGGTGGGCTTATGCCTCCCCTGGGTGGGTTTATCTGTGCCCTGTGTGGGCTTATCCATCCCTTGGACAGGCTTGTCCATGCCCCGGGTGGGCTTATCCTTCCCTGGGAAAGGCTTATCCATCCCCAGGCTGGGGGTGGGTATTCCCAGAGAATCTGTGGCCACCCCATCCCTGGAAGTGTTCCAGGCCAGGTTGGATGGGGCTTGGAGCTACCTGGGCTGGTGGAAGGTGTCCCTGCCCATGACAGGGTGTGGGACTGGATGATTGCTAAGTTCCCTTCTAACCTAAACCTAAGGGAAGGGAAGGCTCTGGAGAGACCTTAGAGTCCCTTCCAGTGCCTAAAGAGGCTCAAGTAGAGCTGGAGAGGGACTTGGGGCAAGGCATGGAGGGACAGGATGCAAGGACTGGCTTCACCCTGGAAAAGTGGAGATTTGGGTGGGATATTGGGAAGAAATTCCTGGCTGTGAGGGTGTTGAGGCACTGGCACAGGTTGTCCAGAGGAGCTGTGGCTGCTCCATCCCTGGAAGTGTTCCAGACCAGGTTGGATGTGGCTTGGAGTCACTTGGGTTGGTGGGATGTGTCCCTGGGCATCCCTGGGTGCGCTGTGAAGTTGCAACCAGGCAGTGGGGCTTATCCATATCCCAGATGGACCAGCATTCCCACTGTTCAGGCCCCTGAGCTGGTGTGTGCTGAGCAGGACCTGGAGCAGCTGTGTGCCCCTGTCCCCACAGGCCATCGAGATGGAGCTGCGGCAGATGGAGGTGCAGCAGGCCAACCGCCACGTGTCCCTCCTCACTTCCTTCATGCCTGACAGCTTCCTGCGCCATGGCGGCGACCACGACTGCGTCCTGGTGCTGCTCCTCATCCCACGCCTCATCTGCAAGGTAGGACGGGCCTGGAGAGCATAGACTGGGAGACAGCACCTCTGCTCTGTGTCTTGGGGGAGTTGGGGGTTTTCAGGGTTCACTTGTTGGAGAGCTGTGAAGAGTTCATGGGAATTTGGAGTCACCATCTCTGAAGGAATTTAGGTTGGCTATTGGGACAGTCCCTCCTGGAAAGGGCTGTCCAGCCCTGGCACAGCTGCCTGGGGGGATTGAACAGCTGTGTGGATGTGGTGCTTGGGGACATGTCAGTGGTGGCCTTGGCAATGCTGGGGGACACTTGGACTCAGGGTTCTTTTTCCAACCCAAATAATTCCATGATTCTAAAAGTTCTGGGAGCAGGGAGGGCAGGAAACAGGCTTTGCCCGCAGGGCTGTGGCTCAGTGGGTGCAGCACTTGGCTGTGATGCCACTGGGTCACTCCTTCCCAGACCAAGTCACTTCAGGGTGCATGTGTGGGGCTTGGCTGTGGCCAAGTGTCCCCGAGGGATGCCCTGACAGCCCTCCCTGTCCCACCAGGCCGAGCTGATCAGCAAACAGGCCCAGGAGCGCTTTGAGCTGAGCGAGAGCTGTGCGGAGCGTGCGGGGCTGCGGGGGGCCGCGGGGGAGCAGCTCAGCTTTGCCGCGGGGCTTGTCTACTCCCTCAGCCTGCTGCAGGCCACCCTGCACAAATACGAGCAGTGAGTACAGCCTGGAGGGTCCTGGGGGCTGGGAGACCCTTGTCACCTTGGGAGGGGTCACTTCTCTGTCACCCTCCTTGTGTCTCCCACAAGAGGTTACATGGGAAGTGATTTGGGGAGCTGGGCTAGAAAAAAGCAGCAGGATCCCCTTTACTGCCCTGTGAGGGGTCACTTCTTTGTGACTCCCTTTGTGTGTCCCTCAAGAGGTGACGTGGGAGGGGATTTGGGAGCCAGGATAGAAGAGACCTGCAGGATTCCCTAATTGTCTTGCCATGGGGTCATTTCTCTATGACCTTTCTTTGTGTCCTTCCCAAGATGTGACATGGGAAGGGACTTTGGGAGCCAGGTAGAAAAAAGCAGAGGGATCCCCTTTATTGCCTTGCAATGAGGTCACTGCTCCATGACCCCCTTGTGTCCCTCCCAAGAGGTAATACAAGAAGAGATTTTGGGAGCCAGGACAGAAGTAAGCCAAGGGATCCCCTTGTCTGTGGCTTCTGTGTGTCTTCCCCAAGAGGTGACAGGGGAAGGGATTCTGAGAGCCAGGAGAACAAAGAGCTGCAGGATCCCCTTATTGCCTTGCTATGGAGTCACTTCTCCATGACTCTCCTTGTGTCCCCTCCCAGAGGTGACACAGGAAGAGATATTGTGAGCCAGGACAGAAACAAGCTGAGGGCTCTCCTTCTCCGTGCCCCTCAGGGCCCTGAACAAGTGCAGTGTGGAGGTGTACAAGAAGGTGGGGACGCTGTACCCCGAGATGAGTGTCCACGAGCGCTCGCTGGACTTCCTCATCGAGCTGCTGCACAAGGACCAGCTGGATGAGACTGTCAACGTGGAGCCACTCACCAAAGCCATCAAGTACTACCAGGTGGGTGACACAGGGGACAGGTGCTACCTCTCCTGTTAGATATCCTGCCCTTGGATCCGTTGCTCACATGGATCTGCTGGGATATCACTCCTTGGGAGCACTTCCCTGTGAGGGTTCTCACACAGGTGACTGTCGCTGTGTCCCCTGGGGCTGTCCCTGGGGGATGTGTCTTTCCTATCCTATGCTCCTGTATCCCGCCTGCAGATCAGGTTGACTGACCTGTGGAATTAAGGACCACCAGCTCTTTCAGGAGGCCCTGGGAAGTCACTGAGTTATCACTTCCAGTTAAAAATGAGGCCAAACTCAAAGTCTGGGATTCATGGAGTGTTCCCTTGGGTTGTTCACCTCCCTGTGGGTGCTGATCCCTGTCCCTTCCCACAGCACCTGTACAGCATCCACCTGGCTGACCAGGCTGAGGACTGCACCTTGCAGCTGGCTGACCACATCAAGGTGAGTAGGGACCCCCCACCCTTTCCTGCTCCCGGTTTTCCACCCTTGAGCACTCCAGGATCATTCTGGGAGCTGAGGTGCCCCTGCTGCCCCCTGCCCAGGGCTGTCACTCCTCCCCAGTGGTGACACGAGGGGATGGGAGCTATGGGGTCAGGGAACATTTGCTCTGGGAAGAAGAGAGGAGCAGGGAGAGCAGTGTGGAGCCCAAGTCTGAAGGGACTGTTATATCCTTGAGCTTCCAAGGGAAGGATCAGTGTCCTCTGCCCCATGGAGTGAACCCAAAATAGGCCAGAATAGCCCAACTGACTCAACAGTTTCCCTGCTCCTGAAAATTCAGTGGTGGCATGGTCCATCCTGGAATTCACAGGACCAAAGCCCCAGTGTGCCCCAGAGTAGCCCCAGTTTACCTCAGTATACCCTGGAGCAGCCCCTGTTTGCCCCAGAGCAGCTTCAGAGCAGCCCCAGAGTGCCCCAGATCACCTCCCTGCCCTGTCCCTGTCTTGACGTTCCCTGTGCTGGTGCCCACAGTTCACCCAGAGTGCCTTGGACTGCATGGGGGTGGAGGTGTGCCGGCTCCGAGCCTTCCTCCAGGTAAGACTGGCTGGGCTGGATGGGTGTGTGCTGGCTCCCCACTGTCCCCTTGTCCTTCTGTCGGAGGTCCCTCTGTGTCTCTGTGTCCCTCTTGAGATCCCTCTTTCTATGTCCCTTTCAGTTCCCGTGACCATCTGTCTGAGATCCCTCTCTGTCCCTGTGCCCCTCTGAGGTCCCTCTGTGTCCCTGTGTTCCTCTGAGGTCCCTCTCTGATCCCTCTCTCCCCCCATGTCCCTCTGTCTGAGGTCCCTGTCTGTCCCTCTGTCTAAGGTCACCTCTGTGTACCCATGTCTGTCCGTCTCGAGGTCCCTCTCTGTGTCGCTGTGCCTGAGGTCCCTGTGTGTCCCCGTGCCACTCTGATGTGCTGCTGTGTCCCCAGGCTGGGCAGGAGGCAGCCGACCGGGCCATCCCCCTGGAGACATCCTGCAGTGACATCCGCCAGTTCTGCAAGAAGATCCGTCGGCGCATGCCGGGTACAGATGCACCCGGGATTCCCGCGGCGCTTGGCTTCGGCCAGCAGGTGAGAGGGACAGGGCAACACGCACTGGGAGCTCTGGCACAGACTGGGACAGTACCAGAGGCTCATGGATCACTCCAGTGCCCTGTGTAAGCTCAGGGAACTGGGGTGAGCCAAGCTGGAATCATGGAATCACTGAGGCTGGAAAATCCCTCTGAGACCACCAAGTCCAGCTGCTCCCCCAGAACTGCCAAGGCCACCACTTACAGGTCCCCATGTGCTGCATCCACACAGCTATTCAATATCCCCAGAGATGTGACTCGGCTCATGGATCACTCCAGTGCCCTGTGTAAGCTCAGGGAACTGGGGTGAGCCAAGCTGGAATCATGGAATCACTGAGGCTGGAAAATCCCTCTGAGACCACCAAGTCCAGCTGCTCCCCCAGAACTGCCAAGGCCACCACTTACAGGTCCCCATGTGCTGCATCCACACAGCTATTCAATATCCCCAGAGATGTGACTCTCCCTGCCCTGGGCAGCCAGGGCTGCACTGCACAGCCCTTTCCAGGAGAGATTGTCCCAATATCCAACCTCCCTGGGTAAGCTCAGGGAACTGGGGTGAGCCAAGCTGGAATCATGGAATCACTGAGGCTGGAAAATCCCTCTGAGACCACCAAGTCCAGCTGCTCCCCCAGAACTGCCAAGGCCACCACTTACAGGTCCCCATGTGCTGCATCCACACAGCTATTCAATATCCCCAGAGATGTGACTCTCCCTGCCCTGGGCAGCTGTGCCAGGGCTGCACAGCCCTTTCCAGGAGAGATTGTCCCAATATCCAACCTGACCCTCCCCTGGAGCACCCTGAGGCTGTTCCCTCCTGTCCCTTGTTCCCTGGGAGCAGAGCCCAACTCACCCTGTCTGCACCTCCTGTCAGGGAGTTGTGGAGAGCAGAAGGTTCTCCCTGAGCCCCTTTTCTCCAGGCTCAGCCCCCATAGCTCCTTCAGCTGCTCCTGCTGCTGCACACCCTTCCTAACTCCTTTCCTGGGCAGGCTGGATGCACTGTCTTTGGGCTTCATGTTCCCAGGTGGGATGGAGACTTTGCTTGACATCTGCTTCTCTCCAGCCTTCAGTTTCCCTCTCCCACTGTTTCCCACCTCCCAGTGCCTCTCCAGTCTCTGTCAGACTGGGATCTATGGATTACAGGAGCCCCTCCCATGCATCCCTGCCATCCCCAACCATCCCATTTGTGCCCCCAGGTGTCGGAGACGCTGCTGGAGTGCCGCAAGCACCTGACGTGGGTGGTGGCTGTGCTGCAGGAGGTGGCCGCGGCCGGGGCACAGCTCATCGCACCCTTGGCTGAGAACGAGGGGCTGCAGGCCACCAGGCTGGAGGACTTGGCCTTCAAAGTCAGCGAGCAGGTGGGTGTCACACAGCACAACACGCAGCCAAAGGTGCTGCTCACACACCACACTGCACAGCCAAAGGTGCTGCTCACACACCACACAGCCAAAGATGCAGCTCACACAGCACAACACAACACGCAGCCAAAGGTGCTGCTCACACAACACACAGTGAAAGGTCTCCAGGTGAAGCAGGATTTGGCTCAGCCCACACTGCCCCACCTGTGCAGGACCCTCTGCTGCCATCACATCTTACCTGTCATTACAGTCAGAATGTCTGAGACAGAATATGCTCATGTCTAGTCCTCCACAATGGAATCCCCGTTGCCCCCGGCCCCAGGGAAGCCTGTGGGCAACTCTAGGTGGGAGTGGGAACAAACTGGGAGTATGGAATACCTTCGAGCATTCTCCAGGGAGTGAGTCGGGGGAGCTGAGCAGAGTCTCCAGGTAAAGCAGTATGTTGGCTCAGCACACACTGCCCCACCTGTGCAGGACCCTCTGCTGCCATCACATCTTACCTGTCATTACAGTCAGAATGTCTGAGACAGAATATGCTCATGTCTAGTCCTCCACAATGGAATCCCCGTTGCCCCCGGCCCCAGGGAAGCCTGTGGGCAACTCTAGGTGGGAGTGGGAACAAACTGGGAGTATGGAATACCACACACACGGGCACACAGGGCCAAGTGGTGCTCTGTGCTGTGTGGATGTGGCTGGTGTGGGATGTGGGAAGGGACTGTGAGCCTGTCCCAGGGCCACCAGCCACCTCCTTCCCATCCTTCCCAGATCTATGGCTCCCAAGGGATCAACCCCATCAACCCCTACGAGTGCCTGCGGCAGTCCTGCAGCATCCTCATTGCCACCATGAACAAGATGGCCACAGCCATGCAGGAGGGCGAATACGACGCTGACCGGCCCCAGAACAAGGTGGGTTGGCTGTCACCTCCTGCCAGGGGCTCTGGGGGCTGTGGGGCAGGAGGTGTGGGGCTGCAGGGTGTGGGGTTCTGCCTAATATGCCCGTGTGGGTCCCCAGCCCACACCCCCAGCAGAGCTGCGCGCGGCCGCGCTTCGGGCAGAGATCACAGACGCCGAGGGTCTGGGACTGAAGCTGGAGGACAGGGAGACAGTCATCAAGGAGCTGAAGAAGTCCCTCAAGATCAAGGTAGGGTGTTACTCAGTGATCCCTGCCTGTTCCTCACTGATCCCTCCCTGTCCCTCACCCATCTCTGCCTTCCTGCCTGTTCCTCACTGATCCCAACCTTCCTGGTCCTTCCCCACTCATTCCTGTCTTCCTGGCTGCTATGGGGGTCACCTCCATGTTCCAAGTGACTTGTTACCTGTGGACCTAACATCCCAAGTCCCATCCAGATTTCCTGGGGATGTTCTTCCCATGGCCAGGGAGGTGCTGCCTGCCAGATCCTGCCTTGGCCCCTTCCCATCATGTTCTGGGATGCACAGGGTCGTTGCTGGGAGCTGTTCCTGGGTGCCACTGTGGGTGTAGGTGATTTTCGGGCTCCCCCAGCTGCCTGGAGGTCCTGATTCCCTCCCTGTGGCTCCAGGGCGAGGAGCTCAGTGAGGCCAATGTGCGGCTCAGCCTCCTGGAGAAGAAGTTGGATAGTGCATCCAAGGACGCAGATGACCGTGTGGAAAAGATCCAGACAAAGCTGGATGAGACCCAGACACTGCTCAAAAAGAAGGAGAAGTGAGTGTGGGATGGGGCTGGGAGACATGGAACTGCTGGGAGCAGGACCAGAGGAGGCCATGGAGATGCTCCAAGGGCTGGAGAACCTCTGCTCTGGAACCAGGCTGGGAGAGCTGGGAATGTCCAATCTGGAGAATAGAAGGCTCCAGGGAGACTCTGGAGAACCTTTTAGGGCCTAAAGGGGCTCCAAGAGAGCTGGAGAGGGACTTGGGACAAGGGATGGAGTGACAGGAGAAGGGGGAATGGCTTCCCACTGGAAAAGGGGAGGTTTGGGTGGGATTTTGGGAAGGAATTCCTGGCTATGAGAGTGGTGTGGCACTGGCACGGATTTCCCTGAGCAACTGTGACTGCTCCATCCCTGGGAGTGTTCCAGGCCAGGTTGGATGGAGCTTGGAGCCAGCTGGGCTGGTGGAAGGTGTCCCTGCCCATGTCAGGGGGTGGCACAGGGTAGATTTAAGGTCCCTTCTCACCCAAACCATTCCATGATTCTGGAGCCCCTCTGCCATGGAGTCAGGCTGGGAGAGCTGGGGATGTCTAGCCTGGAGAAGAGAAGCTCCAGGGAGACCTTGGAGCCCCTTCCAGTGCCTAAAGTGCTCCAATAGAGCTGGAGAAGGACTTGGGACAAGGCATGGCGTGGCAGACCCAGTGTCCTCTGCTGCTTCCCTCTTTTCTTCAGAGCAGCATCCTTGGCCTCACCCCTCCTCCGTGTGCTCTTCCCAGGGAGTTTGAGGAGACCATGGATGCCCTCCAGGCCGACATTGACCAGCTGGAGTCAGAGAAGTTGGAGCTGAAGCAGCGCCTGAACAACCAGTCAAAGCGAACGATTGAGGGGCTGCGAGGGGCTCCTGCCTCGGGGGTGGCCTCCATCGTCTCTGGCATTGCTGGAGGTCTGTCTCCATGTCCGGCAGCACCTGGGCACGGCTGTGGTGGTGTTGGTTTTGCCAAGCTGGAATGGGACCAGGATGCCCTCCTGGCACAGGAGTTGGGGGTGAACTGTGCCCAGGAGCTTGGGAACGGTGTTCACACACCTGCACATCGGGTGTCCCTGCATGGGATGATCCCATGGGATCTGTGCCTGCTGAAGCTCTCCTGTGCAGACAGGTGTTGTGGTTCTGCTGCTTCAAATATCCCACAAAGCCCATCTGGAGCAGTAGTAGGAGCAGAGGCAGGAGAATGAGCAGGGACAGGAGCAGGAGTTTGGTGTCCACTGGGAGCTCAGGTGTACTCTGGGAATGAACAGGGTGTCTGTGGAGCCACCCAGCTCCAGGAAAGCCACATGTGGGTCCTCCTTGGGTCACTCCCAGCTGCTGAGACACTGCTCCTGGAGCCGGGAATAGAGACAGCCCCAGACACAGTGGTGAGGGACTGGAGCTGCTCCGGCCAGGGCTGCTCTCCCACCTGATCCAGGGCTTTAATCCTGCTTTTCTTGTCTCTCCCTGTGCTGCAGAGGACCAGCAGCGAGGTAGGGGTGCACCCTGCATGCATGGTGGGATGACACTGTGTCCTGGGCGCCCAGACCCCTGAACACAGCTCTTTTTGGGAGCAGGGAACCATCCACGTCCTGCTGACCCTGGGAGCTCCTGGCTGGTGCTTCCAGGGGTTGAGAAGGGAGGGATGAGCATGGAGCAATGGTAGATGCAGAGTGGGGTGTCCCCATGGAGCACTGTGGGTCCCTGCAACACCTGGCACAGCTTCTCACCCTTGGGAAGGAGAACTGGAAGCGCTGGGGAGGCACAGTGGGTGAGGGATGCCCTGGCTGGTGGGTGCTGTGCCCCCCATGGGAGGTGCCATGTGGTGCCCTAGGTGGCTCTGGTGACACCTGGGCATACCTGGCAGCCACCACGTCCCCCTGTGCCACACACATGTCCCTTTGCCCAGCACAGTGCCAGAGAGAACTTGGCCATGGACTGTGGGTGACCTCTGTGTCATCCCTCTGACCATGGAGGGACTGGGAGCTCCTTTCTACCTGGAGCAGAGCTTGCTCCAGGGTGCGATCCAGCCTGAGGGATCTGAGGCTGGCAGATTTGGGGTGCTCAGGCTAAGGGTACAGCCTTGTAGCCCCCAAGTGTGTCCCAGGTGCTGACTCTGGTCGCTGTCCCCAGGTGTGGGTGCTGGGCAGGTGCCAGGGGGCGGCTCTGGCCCCGTGCAAGTGAAGGACTCTCCCCTCCTGCTGCAGCAGATCGATGCACTGCAGCTCTCCCTCAAACACCTCAAGAACGAGAACAACCTGCTCAAGGTGAGGGCACAGAGGGGTGGGTGTCACCCCTGGCAAGGTGTGGGGTGTTGGGGGAGTGTGGGGTGTGGACTGGGAAGGAGGTGGTCCAGGTGGGATGTGGTTTGGGTGGGATGTGGTCCAGGTGGGATGTCCAGGTGGCATGAGCTGGGGAAAATGCTCTCAATCCCCCACATCTGGTGAGCTTCAGGGGAAGGGACTGAGCCTGTGGGCTGAGTGTAGGGTCAGCACTGGGAGCTGGTGGGACTGGGGGTACTGGTGGAGCTAGGGGTGCTGGTGGATTGAACAGGGGTCCTGGTGGGACTGGGGGTACTGGTGGAGCTAGGGGTGGTGGTGATGTTCTTGCCAGCCCTGGTCCCGTCAGTCCCCTCTCCCAGCCCCTGCCAGCACAGCCTGATCAATTAATTTACTGATTAATGAACACACCCATAGGAATTAGCAAATAGCCTAATTATTTGTTACTAATTGAACAGTTATAATTTATGTTAATTCAGACGTAATTAGGCAGTTTGTTGGGCACAACTGTGCCAGTTGTGACACCTAAATCCAACGAGTCACCCGAGGAAGCCCCGAGTTTCCAGCCTTTC
>NW_008657763.1:0-1427 GCF_000695815.1 Acanthisitta chloris | reverse complement strand
CCACCCCTGGCAGACTCGCTCTCAGCTCTGTTCAGGAGGGTTTTCCCCCCTGGTTTTCCGTTTTAATCCCGGTGTTCCATCCCTGCTCTCCTCTCGCTGCCCTTTCCCTGATCCCCTGTCGGGGCCGCAGGGCACACAGATGCGGCTGGAGCTGGCCAGGCTGGCACCGCTGCAGGTGCCGCGGGTGGCCCTGCAGCCTCCCCAGGGTGAGGGGCTGCCCACACAGACGCTGTACCGCAAGACCACCCAACTCTTGGAGACCCTCTACCAGCTCAGCGCCAACGCCAAGGTCGTGGACATGAGACAGAGCAAGTCCAGTAGGTCCTACATAAACATTCCCTGGAGGGTGGGGGTGGGGGAGCAATGTCAAAGGGAGCTTGACCACAGACTGTGAGTGACCTCTGTGTTGTCCTTGGAGGGACCACCAGCTCCTTCCCACCCAGAGCAGGGATCACTCCAGGGTGGAATCTAGCCTGGGGGATCTGATGATGGCAGATTTGGGGTACTCAGGCCCTGTGCCCCCCAAAGTGTCCATCCCTTGTTCCCTGCTGTGTCGGGGACACACGGCACCGGCTCAGCGCAGAGACTGAGCTCCTCTGGGGTCAGGGTGGGATCCAAACTGAGAGATCTGAGGGTGGCAGATTTGGGGTGTTCAGGCTGAGGGCACAGCCTTGTGCACCCCAAGAGTCCATCCCTGTCCCCCTGGCCATGAGCATGTTAGGGACATGTGGCACCAGCAGCGGCTGAGCTGCTCTGAGGTCAGCATGGCTCAGCGTCTCCCTGCAGCACTGCTGGGAGCCTCCCACCCCCCGAAACCCCGGGGAGGGTCACTCCCTCCAGCTGTGTCCCTCCCTGGCACTGCCAATCCCTGTCCTGCCCTCCCCAGCCCGGAGCTCCTCGGCACGGCTGCTGGAGCAGACGGCTCGGCTCTGCGCCCTCAAGAACACCATCGACGCCCTGAAGGTGAGCAGGGGCTGGGGGACCCTGGGGTCAGCCTTCCTGGACCCCCAGGCCAGGCCGGGGGGGGACATGTCTCAGTGTAGCTCTGTAGTTGGGGCTATGGCACCTCGGTGTGACCTGTGGCACTAACGGCTGTGCCTGGGGAGGATAAGGTGCTGGTCCTTCTCATTCCCCTTCCCATTCCCTTCTCCTTCCCATTCACCTTCCCCTATCCCTTCCCCTCCCCCTTTCCTTTCCCATTCCACTTGCTCTTCACCTCCCCTTCCCCTTCCAAAACTGGTTTGACCCCTTTGTGTTGCCCCCAGGGATGCAGGATGGGCAAGGGTGTCCGTGGAGTGGATGCGGGGCTCTGGGGAGCAGTGAGGGGCACAGTGAGGGGCTCCATGGGGTAGGTGAGGGACTCCATGGGGCAGTGAGGGGCTCTTTGGTGTGTCAAGGGGCTCCGTGGGGCAGGCAAGGGCTCTGGG
>NW_008657762.1:0-2871 GCF_000695815.1 Acanthisitta chloris | reverse complement strand
TAGATGATCTCTAAGCTCCATTCCATCTCCTTAACAATCTATGCATCTATGTATTTGTTAAATATCTCAGTCTTCCATGAGATAACTGCTAGTTCCTAAAACATCACCCATCAGAAAGGAGTGACCTTTCCAGGAAGAAAACAATTGTTGCTTATATCTTTTTAAATGCTCATAAACTTCATGTGAGACCAACAACCACCACAAGATTTATTGTTCCATACCCTCCAGTATATATGCACCATCATGTAAATTTGCATTCTCTGATGAATAAACAATTGGAATTGTAATTGTTTGTGCATTCCTGAAAATGTCAACAAAATCTAACATCTGTTATGCCAGATAACGAAACATGGCTCATTTAATACACTTAGTGCTCTACTCAGCCTTGAAAAGGTCACTCTGATTTTAACAAGCAGTGTGAAATTTATTGGCTTCTAGTAAATGACCATGTCTTGACAATAAAGCTGTGACCGCATTTGGTTACCCTTCAAACAACATATTTGATTAAGATAACACATCATATTTAGCACAATCTGTTTAATGTTGCCTTTGGAGACACACTCACCCTTTCAATTACAACAGACTTTAACATGAAATCATTTTTACCAAAGGAACACTCATAATCCCCAGTCTCATCCCACCAAAATAAGCAGAGCCAGCCAGAACTATTGCCTTGAAAGCCACCAGTTAAATACAACAAACAACATACAAAGGCAGCCTTTACTCCTCTGCCATCTTCAGTGGTAATAAACAAAACCCATACATGGTTCAGTTGTGGATTGAAGCCATCAGCAACACACAGGTATTGCTCTTCTGCCAAGAGCACAAGGACTGAACCCTTTTCCGATTCTATTTTGGCTTCCTGCATCAGTCTTCTTGATCCAGCCCTGCACACTGTCAGATATAACTCATGGCAAGTGCTGCTTGTTATCCCCACTGACCTACACCAAAAGGCTGTTAGGACAGCCCAGGAATGTCTCATTTTGCACAGAGCTATTTAGCTGAAAACTGATCTTTTGGAACTGTTCTCAATATCCTTCATTATTTTCCTGTTGGCCTGTACTCAAAGGAATCACTAATGTCAATGAGAGGGAGATATTTAGGGGTGAATATGGACACAGTGTGGCAGAGAGGATTCTGGCTGCTTCACCAGATGGTGCTGAGACATGGGTACATCCCCTTGGTCATCCAGTCCATGTTTTGTTTGATGGCTGTTGGGACCTAACATAAGAGTGTAATTCATTTTGTCTCATTGGGCCCTAAAAACCCTGACAAATAATAATCCTTGGTACAGATGAGTTGGTTCCATTCCTCCATAAAATAAGAAATCTAATCCTGAAAGATACTATTATATGGGAGATCAAAACAACCAGTATATTTCCCACACTGGTTGGCAGATCTAAGTTTGCACAGATGAACAAATGTGTTGATCACATTGCTGGACAGCTGGTGGGTGCTGGTCCAACTCTCTTTCCTCTGTTCTTCTCCCAAGTATTTGACTCCTGAGCCAATTCTGCAAACTGGCTCCAGAAATTCATTTATAATCTATGGGGGTAATTTGGGATGAGAAAACAATATTCTAAGAAGGTATGTGCTTTGAGTAACAGTGAATTTGTGGTACTTTAGATGTCTAAATAATGGAAGATCTTATACATTTCTTCTACACATGAGAGCCACAAGTGAGGATTATGCTACTGGATTATTTCATCTCAGAAGAATTATAAAATGCTTTATGAAGTGTAAGTTTGCTCCATGCCTGCCAGTAATGGGAAACAGGGATTACAGCCCCCTGTGCAATGGTTGATCATTGCACCCCTGAGAGGGGAAGGTGGACCTGTCCATCCAGTTAATTCCTAAAGGACTCCCATGAGAAAATGAGGTTGAATTTTGGCTGATACTCAGCTGATTGAATAACCAGGCTTTACACTGTATTGTTATTAGGCTCTCCCATTGCCTATTTCACCTGTTTTAGAGTTTGAGTTGGCCTGACATTTTCTACTGCAAGTATCGGTATGGATATACAAGCAGAACTCACTTCCAAGGCAGAACATGGCATCACAGTGAGGTAGTGGACCACAGTGTCCTGGATCACCGTGATTAGCTCATGCATGTGTGTCATGGTTTAACCCCAGTCAGAAACTCACCCCCACACAGCCACTTGTCCAACTTGCCATTTGTGAGGTACTAAAGCACCACAATGGGAAGTACTCAGACAAGTAAAACCCAGGGCCTTGTAACAGCAAGGAAATGAAAACTCATTTGTAGAAAACAAATATCACCATGACTGTTCCAAAGCAAAACATCAAGTCCAGCCCTACCGTGGTTACTAGACCATGGCACTAAGTTCCACATGCAGTCTCATCTTATAAACCTCCAGGGACGGTGAAGGCACCACCTCCCCAGGCATTCCAATGCCTGATCATTCTCTCCATAAAAAATTTCTTCCTAATATCTAACCTAACCTGCCTCCTCAGTAAAGTATGAATATGCATAGGATGAGAGTCTTCTAAATTTTTTGTACTGAGCGTTTTTACTATTTTAACTTTTATGGACTAATGAAATATTCTTTTGGATTGAAAGGATGTGATTATCATTCTCTTTTGAAAAAGACTGTAGTCTGCATTTCCCAATGTTTGGTCAATTCCTTGGCTTTTTTAGTAGACCTCTGGCATGACCAAAGACTTGGTGATAAATGTTTGAACTCCCATTAAGGCTGGAATTTAGCTTTCATTGTTGCCAGTCTTGGCTGTTAAAAATGGAGGGCCACAAAGTTGGTAAGAGGACTGGAGCATTTCCCCTATGAAGACAGGCTGAGGGAGTTGGGGCTGTTCAGCCTGGAGAAGAGAAGACTGTGTGGAGACCTCAGAGCAA
>NW_008657761.1:0-1570 GCF_000695815.1 Acanthisitta chloris | reverse complement strand
ACTGCCCCCAAAGCCCCCGGTCAGTGCCCCCGGTCAGTGCTGCTAGCAGACCATCTCCAGACTGGGGCAGAGCGCCGGGAGCAGCTCCCTTCAATAGATGCAGACAGAGAGGCTGCCTGTAATTAAAATGTGCATAGACGTCGCAGGCAAGCCCCTTCCCCTTGGATCCCACGCGTCAGGATAACGTGGGATGAGGTAAAAGCCCTCGGCACCCTCCCCGTGAAACGCGAATTGTCTTCTCCGCGCGATGCAAATGGGGGGGGACAAGCAGCTGCAAAGCTCTACAATAAACTGTTTCATCCAAGCCAGAGCCAGCTCGGGAAGGCACGCCTTTGAATGCCACCCCCCCAAAACACCTCCTTCCCACCCGTACAGGCAATCTCTCTAGGCGATAACCAAGTCTAAAAACTCGGAGAGGATCGATAATGTCTGCTAAATATTCTGGGAGTGTATGACTGTGGTGGGGAGGAGGGATGAGGATGAGGAGGAGGATAAAAGGGTGATTAATCGGATATTAATCACTGGCCACAAACAAGGGGAGATTATTTCGGGTAGGCAGCCGACTGTGGGGAGTTGCAGAATAGATCCTTTTACTGAAGGCACGCGTGATGGGATCGGCACTTCACCGTTTAGTGATTCCTGTGTCATTTTGCAGGTGCACATTATTGAAGCCACATATTTCTTCTTTTCTCTCTGTGTAGCGTTTCCCTTAACTGTCTGCAAGCACAGACTTAGTGGAGATATTTATGCTGCTAACTAGGCACTTCCTTTCTGCTCTCCTTTCATGAATACAGAAGCAAGAAGAAAGCAAAATAGCCCCCAAAAAAAAAAAAAAGCCAAAAAGCCCAACCCAGACCCCTCACTCAGACACATCAGGGAAAAGGGACCAAAGAAGGGAAGAGAAAAGGTGTCGATCTTTGCATCCAGCGACAGACCATGCCTTGAGGGCTGAATTGCCAAGGCACCTTTCCGACAGCCCGGGAGCCCTGCATGCTACCGACAGCTGAGCGTGCAGCGCATTTCGGGCTGCGAGACAGCTCCGCACACGCTGGGCTCCTCCGCAACTTTCCCCACGCAACGGGTTAAACTAATAAGTGCATTGATACAGGCAACCCCGCAAAGAGCCTGCTGCCCGACCGAAAACCAGAATTGTAGGAAATTCCCCCCCCCCACTACCTTCATCGTCGCCTTAAAAAAAAAAGTCATCCGGTGGGATTTGTTTGAATATACACTAGTTAGAAGCTATACGAACCAACTCACGTCTCCGTTTGAGCATACCGCAAGAATATTTATTGAGCCCCAGCTCAGTCACTGCATTGAACGCCAGCCCTGGCAAGCAAATACATTTCCTATCTCCGAAGAGAGCTCTGAATCAACTCCTTCTTTCCTCCCCGCTTTAGCGATCGTTTATATATTTCCATTGCAAAGTACCCAGGCTAAAAATATAAAATAATATATATATATATTTCGACATACACCTTGGTATAAGGCAAGAGCTTGCAACGCCCTGACCAAAAACAAATGGACCCCTAAAAATATACCCCTCAAATACTACCCTACCTTTCACACA
>NW_008657760.1:1317-4106 GCF_000695815.1 Acanthisitta chloris | reverse complement strand
GTCAAGGCCAAAGAGTTTGGGTCAAGGTTTGAACCTTCTGGGTCAAGGCTCAAGGGTTTGGGTCAAGGTTTGAGAATTCTGGGTCAGGTCTAAAGAGTTTGGGTCAAGGCCAAAGGGTTTGGGTCAAGGCCAAAGAGTTTGGGTCAAGGTTTGAACCTTCTGGGTCAAGGCTCAAGGGTTTGGGTCAAGGTTTGAGAATTCTGGGTCAGGTCTAAAGAGTTTGGGTCAAGGCCAAAGGGTTTGGGTCAAGGCTCAAGGGTTCGGATCAAGACCAAGGGGTTTGGGTCAAGGGGAAAGTCTTGGGGTCAAGGCCAAAGTCTTGAGGTCAAGGCCAAAGGGTTTGGGTCAAGGCCAAAGGGTTTGGGTCAAGGGGAAAGTCTTGGAGTCAAGGCCAAAGGGTTTGGGTCAAGGTCAAAGGGTTTGGGTCAAGGCCAAAGGGTTTGGGTCAAGGTCAAAGGGTTTGGGTCAAGGCCAAAGGGTTTGGGTCAAGGTCAAAGGGTTTGGGTCAAGGCCAAAGGGTTTGGGTCAAGGTCAAAGGGTTTGGGTCAAGGCCAAAGGGTTTGGGTCAAGTCTAAAGACTTCTGAGTGAGGTCTAATGGGTTTGGGTCAAGGTGATCTATCTTGGGCCCAGTTTGAGGGTGTCTGGGCCCAGTTTGAGGGTGTCTGGGCCCAGTTTGAAGGTGTCTGGGCCCAGTTTGAAGGTCTTTGGGCCCAGTTTGAAGGTTTTTGGGCCCAAGTTGGATGAATTTGGGCCCAGTTTGAAGGTCTCTGGGTCCAGTTTGGTCTTTGGCCCCACACTGGATGGGGTTGAGCTCAGTCTGAAAGTCGTTGGACTCAAGTTAGATGGATTTGGGCCCAGTTTGAAGGGGTCTGGGCCCAGTTTGAAGGTGTCTGAGCCCAGTTCGAAGGCGTCTGGGCCCAGTTCGAAGGCATCTGGGCCCAGTTTGAAGGGGACTGGGCCCAGTTTGGATGGGGTTGAGCTCAGTTTGAAAGTCTTTAGGCCCAAGTTGGATGGATTTGGGCCCAGTTTGAAGGTGTCTGAGCCCAGTTCGAAGGCGTCTGGGCCCAGTTCGAAGGCATCTGGGCCCAGTTTGAAGGTGACTGGGCCCAGTTTGGATGGGGTTGAGCTCAGTTTGAAAGTCTTTAGGCCCAAGTTGGATGGATTTGGGCCCAGTTCGAAGGTGTCTGAGCCCAGTTCGAAGGCGTCTGGGCCCAGTTCGAAGGCATCTGGGCCCAGTTTGAAGGTGACTGGGCCCAGTTTGGATGGGGTTGAGCTCAGTTTGAAAGTCTTTAGGCCCAAGTTGGATGGATTTGGGCCCAGTTGCTGTTAGAAGGTGTCTGGGCCCAGTTTGAAGGTGTTTGGGCCCAGTTTGGTCTTTGGGCCCAGTTTGAAGGCGTCTGGGCCCAGTTTGAGGGCATCTGGGCCCAGTTTGAAGGTTTTTGGGCCCAAGTTGGACGGATTTGGGCCCAGTTTGAAGGCGTCTGGGCCCAGTTTGAGGGCATCTGGGCCCAGTTTGAAGGTTTTTGGGCCCAAGTTGGACGGATTTGGGCCCAGTTTGAAGGCCTCTGGGCCCAGTTCGAAGGCCTCTGGGCCTACATTGGAGGGGTTTGCGTCAAGGTGATCTATATTGGGCCCAGTTTGAAGGTGTCTGGGCCCAGTTTGAAGGTGTCTGGGCCCAGTTTGAGGGTGTCTGGGCCCAGTTTGAGGGTGTCTGGGCCCAGTTTGAGGGTGTCTGGGCCCAGTTTGAGGGTGTCTGGGCCCAGTTTGAGGGTGTCTGGGCCCAGTTTGAGGGTGTCTGGGCCCAGTTTGAGGGTGTCTGGGCCCAGTTTGAGGGTGTCTGGGCCCAGTTTGAGGGTGTCTGGGCCCAGTTTGAGGGTGTCTGGGCCCAGTTTGAGGGTGTCTGGGCCCAGTTTGAGGGTGTCTGGGCCCAGTTTGAGGGTGTCTGGGCCCAGTTTGAGGGTGTCTGGGCCCAGTTTGAGGGTGTCTGGGCCCAGTTTGAGGGTGTCTGGGCCCAGTTTGAGGGTGTCTGGGCCCAGTTTGAGGGTGTCTGGGCCCAGTTTGAGGGTGTCTGGGCCCAGTTTGAGGGTGTCTGGGCCCAGTTTGAGGGTGTCTGGGCCCAGTTTGAGGGTGTCTGGGCCCAGTTTGAGGGTGTCTGGGCCCAGTTTGAGGGTGTCTGGGCCCAGTTTGAGGGTGTCTGGGCCCAGTTTGAGGGTGTCTGGGCCCAGTTTGAGGGTGTCTGGGCCCAGTTTGAGGGTGTCTGGGCCCAGTTTGAGGGTGTCTGGGCCCAGTTTGAGGGTGTCTGGGCCCAGTTTGAGGGTGTCTGGGCCCAGTTTGAGGGTGTCTGGGCCCAGTTTGAGGGTGTCTGGGCCCAGTTTGAGGGTGTCTGGGCCCAGTTTGAGGGTTTTTTGCAGGTTGAAGGCATCTGGGCCCAGTTTGAAGAGTGTCTGGGCCTAGTTTGAAGGCCTCTGGGCCCAGTTTGAAGGCCTCTGGGCCCAGTTCGAAGGCCTCTGGGCCCAGTTCGAAGGCCTCTGGGCCCAGTTCGAAGGCCTCTGGGCCTACATTGGAGGGGTTTGGGTCAAGGTGATCTATACTGGGCCCAGTTTGAAGGTGTCTGGGCCCAGTTTGAAGGTCTTTGGGCCCAGTCTGAGTGTGTCTGGACCCAGTTTGGTCTCTGGGCCCACACTGGATGGGGTTGAGCTCAGTTTGAAGGTCTTTGGACTCAAGTTGGATGGATTTGGGCCCAGTTCAAAGGTGTCTGGGCCCAGTTCAAAGGTGTCTGGGCCCAGGT
>NW_008657760.1:0-1194 GCF_000695815.1 Acanthisitta chloris | reverse complement strand
TCGAAGGCCTCTGGGCCCAGTTCGAAGGCCTCTGGGCCTACATTGGAGGGGTTTGGGTCAAGGTGATCTATACTGGGCCCAGTTTGAAGGTGTCTGGGCCCAGTTTGAAGGTCTTTGGGCCCAGTTTGAAGGCATCTGAACCCAGTTTGAAGGTCTCCTGGCCCAGTTTGAGGGTGTCTGGGCCCAGTTTGGGGCTGACCTGAGATGACCTCGAGCAGCAACATGAGCTTGAGGCCGTCGCGGAAATCCTCATCGATGCTGTCGATCTGCGTCCCAGCCTTGCGCAGGTGAGAGTTGCACCAGGCCGTGAAGGTCTGTGGGAGAGAGAATTCCCTCAACACCCGGAAAATCCACCCGGAAACACCCGGAAATACCTGGAAACACCCTGGAAATACTCATAAACACCTGGAAATACCTGGAAACGCCCCGGAAATACCCCGGAAACACCCCAGAAATACCTGGAAACACCCCGGACAAACCCAGAAACTCCTGGAAATACCTGGAAACACCCCGGAAATACCTAGAAACACCCTGGAAATACCTGGAAATACCTGGAAACACCTGGAAACACACCGGAAATACCCGGAAACACCCCTGGAAACACCTGGAAACACCTGGAAATATCTGGAAACACCTGGAAACACCCTGGAAATACTTGGAAATACCCAAGAAATACCTGGAAACACCCTGGAAATACCTGGAAACACCCTGGAAATACCTAGAAACACCCCGGAAATACCTAGAAACACCTGGAAATACTCGGAAATACCTGGAAACACCCCGGAAATAACCGGAAACACCCCGGAAACACCTGGAAATACCTGCAAACACCCCTGAAATACCCGGAAACACCCTGGAAATACCTGGAAACACCCTGGAAATACCTCCTGCAAACACCCTGGAAATACCTGGAAACACCCTGGAAATACCTGGAAACACCCTGGAAATACCTGGAAACACCCAAGAAATACCTGGAAACACCCCGGAAATCCACCAGGAAACACCCCAGAAATCCACCAGGAAACACCTGAAGGGACAACATGGGGCTGGGAATGGGAGTCAGGAGAGGGGAAAACAGTGCTCGGAGCGGCCTGGAAACATGGAATTTCCAACGGGGCATGGAAGGGGTTGGACTGGCTTTGGAAGGGGTTGGATCACCCTGGAAGAGGTTGGATCACCCTGGAAGGGATTGGA
>NW_008657759.1:239-657 GCF_000695815.1 Acanthisitta chloris | reverse complement strand
CCACCGATGCCACATGGAGCAAATGGAAGGCCCTCATCGCACAGCACACCCGTATTGGAAACCCGAATCGCCCTGGGATTCTGGAAATTATAACAAACGGGCCTGAAGAGGAGACTTTTGGATTATCTTCTGAAGAAGAGGAAGAGCAAGTTGCACATGCCAAGGAAGCCCCACCATATAATGAATTACCAGAGACTGAGAGACAATATGCCCTCTTCACTCATGGTTCCTGACGGATTGTAGGCGCTAATCGGAAATGGAAAACTGCAGTATGGAGCTCCATACACCGAGTTGCACAAGCTACTAAGGGACAAGGTGGATCAAGCCAGGTGGCAGAGCTTAAAGCCGTCCAGCTGGCCTTGGATATTGCCGAACGAGAGAAGTGGCCAAGGCTCTATCTCTACACGGACTCGTGGAT
>NW_008657759.1:0-229 GCF_000695815.1 Acanthisitta chloris | reverse complement strand
GTATCACTGGAGAAAGGCCATCTGGCAGCGCAGAGGGAAACCTATCTGGGCTGCTGAGATTTGGCAGGACATTGCTGCTTGAGTAGAGAAATTAACCGTGATAGTTCGACACATGGATGCACATGTACCCAAGAGTCAGGCTGATGAAGAGCATCACAACAATGAGCAGGTGTACCAAGCTGCCGAGGTGAAAATATCACACATAGATCTGGATTGGCAGCACAAGGGA
>NW_008657758.1:366-583 GCF_000695815.1 Acanthisitta chloris | reverse complement strand
GGGGGGGGCTGGGGGGCATCACAGAGAGCCAGGGGGAATACTTCCCCCCCCATCCCAATTAGCATTCCATGCACATGCCTTGTAATTAGCCTCTTCAAACATTAATGCTGAGCACTGAGCTTAGCCCTGGGGCTTGTGGGGGGGTCAGAACGAGGGGGAGTCCCTGACTGTGCCCCCCCCAGGCGTGTCCTGCTCTCCCACCCTTGTGCCCTGCCAG
>NW_008657758.1:0-255 GCF_000695815.1 Acanthisitta chloris | reverse complement strand
CCAAACCTCCTGCCTCCCCGGGGGGTTATCTGAGCCCCCAAACCCCAGGGCAGAGGGGTCAGGCCCCTATGATGACCTCCCCCAGGGGGGTCTGCAAGTCACCCACACCTGGGGGGGCTCAATGTTCCCTCCAGACCCCCAACCCCTCCCAGGATTGATGTCCCCCAAACCCTTGCCCTGCCTCCCCAAGGGGCAACCCTGGGAGCCTCCAGTGGGGGGGTCCCAGCACTGGTTTGCCACCCACTGGGGGCTTAG
>NW_008657757.1:23664-41296 GCF_000695815.1 Acanthisitta chloris | reverse complement strand
TAAACTGTCTTTATCTCAACCCACGAAGTTTGGGTTTTTTTCCCAATTCTCTTTCACATTCTAGAAGGGTTGGAGATGGAGAGAGTGAGCAGCTATGTGGTGCTCAGCTGCTGGCTGGGGTTAAACCACAGCAGTCCTTTTTGTGACTGTTTTTCCTTGCAGCTCATGTACCTGTGCCTTTAAGACTGAGGTAGATTTTCCATTCCATTTCCTCATGTCCTCTCCTTGGTCATACAGGTAAAGCCACAGGGCAGCCTGTGTTGTATACATTTATTCTCTCTCTTGAGCAGAGGAAGTCTCACTCTTAATAGCTGAGATACTAGTCCATACAGGTGAGGAGTAAAACCAGGACAGGGTGATGAGGCACTAGTATAGGTTTCCCAAAGAGGTGGTGGCTGGCCCATCCCTGGAAATGTTCACGGTCAGGTTGGATTGGGCTTGGAGAAACCTGGTCTAGTGGAAGGTGCTTCTGCCTATCACAGGGGGATTGGACTAAATGACAACTGAAGGTCTCTTCCAACACAAACCATTCTACAAGTCTATGACATGCAATGATAAGCAATGATTGGATTACTCACGAGCAAGAACTTGCAGGAGTATTTCCACACTACCACACTCATAAATACTGTGCTCCCACCAGGAAAATGAACTGTAGGATCTGAATGGCTTTTACCAGTAGGAACACCACAGAAGTTAGCTTGATGCTCTGTTGTGCTCTGCATTTTAATTGGAAATAACGGACAACCACCTCCCAGTGCATGAGATCTTCAGGATACATTTCTAAACCACATCTTCACTGATGCATGTGGCAATTTAATGGGTTTTTAGCCAAGAAAAAGATAGAGTCATATAGTTTGGGTATGGGGCAAGATCCACAAATGTATTCTCTGCACTTCCTAATAGGAGCACAAGGTCTTTTCAATACTGGAATAGAATTTTTGATGAAGTGCCTGGTGGCGAATTTGAAATACTGGCCTGGGGGTCCCAGTGAGACATAATTCATTCCAGGACCTAGAACAAATCTAGCTTCTACATCCATTCCTCTAAAGTCATTATTGACCCAAGGGAAAATGCTAGCCTTAAGCAAGTTTTAATAAAGACTCTGGTGGAGTAGTTTCTGTAGCACTAAATGCAATAACGAGAAACAAGTCACTTAGCTGCAACAGACTCAGGACCTGTATATAACCCAAAAGTCAGTTTTCTGAGGTTCTTGGGATTCCTTCCAGAGATGAAACAGGCATTCAAAAGAGATTTAATTACCTTGCTCACTAATTTGTTACATAAAAATCAGTCAGGCTTAAATGGACCAATATTCTGCTTGTCTTATATGAGCATAATTTATTTTCATACTGTTTCTGTGAAGTAAAAATATCCACAGACTAATCAAGTCTGGGTTGAAAAATCAAGGTTTTTACTAAACCAATAAAAGTGTGAACATCTAAATCTGGCCTTAAACATTGCTTTGCTTTAGAACTTTTTTCAGTTTATTTTAAACAAGAAATGCTTGTATGTGTGACCATAAGACCTAGCATGAAATAGCAAAAACGATGCTACAAACTCTGTCAGATTGAAAGTTTCTTATAGAATTACTGAAAACTCTCCACGGAAAAAGTAGGTAAACAACAAATCCTGGTAAGTAGCATGTGTTCTTTTGAAGTTAGGTTTGTATTTATTTTAAAAATAAATAAATAAATACAATAACTGTCCCTCCTTCTGCCCCTTTTTAACTATCAACCTCAAAATAAAGCCTTCCTAGACACAGTGGAAGTGATTTGAACATTAAACTACAGTCTTGATACAGAGAGATAGAGAAAGGACCCTTTGTGTGACTGTTATGATCCTTAGTCTCCATCCCAGGCAGAGCAAGCACAATCTTTTGTGCCTGTGGTTGATGTCTGGCATACAGTCACAGAGAGATGCTTTGTTTTATGGCTTCAAATTCTACAGGCAAGTATTGAAGTTGTGAAAGTCAGTGGAGAAAAACGCTGAAATAGACTCCTCTGCATTGATGCTTTGGTAATACAATTGATGGGATGGAATAAATGCACAAAGAAAAGAGGTTGAACACAGCACTGCCTTGAGCAAGAGAGGAATCAGAGACTATTCCCATGGCTAACACCACGCAGTAAACCCCTGGTCCTACTCCTGCCCCTACTCCAGACAAGCTGGATTTAGGTACATCATTAACAAATAATTTACAAGTCTGAGTAAGAATTTCCTGTGCATAGCAAAACCAAATTCTTTAAGCATTAACCATGGGGGGGGGTATGGAATATACATTTTACACCTAAACCATCAAACTCAACGCCAATATACTGTATTTGCAGCCAACCCATTCCTTTATTTCACATAAAAAGAAGTTTGGGATACTAATCCTTTTTATGAAAACTCCTAAAATACTTTTTAAAGTTCTGGGGAAATCATTGTGTGCTTTACGATCCACGAGGATTGGTGCTTACGTGCCTTTTCTTGCTTTCCTTTCTTTTTGGTACTGTTTGAGTTGAACTCAGATACTATGTGGTGATTTCAATAAAAGTAATATTGACTCACGTTTCTGTGAAACTCGTAGCTATTTATATAGAGAAGATGCAGGGGCGGGGGGTGGGGGCACAGCAGATCTGGCTGGTTTGAATGGAGATGAAATGTCAGGAAGACTGGAGTTGCCATCTACTGGAGTGTGCAACGAATGACAACTGCCATGCAAAAATCCTGGAGTGAATGCATTAGTCACAGGAACAGTCCAGGTACATCGCATATGACTCCATAACTAAAAAAACAAATGATTAAATATTATAAAGTAAATCTCCAAAGATTCTCAAAGAAGTATTCTCCACTCAGCTTTTGAGAAATCAGAAGATGCACAAGGAGGCTGTCTCAAACCAATCTTATTTGCCTGCATCTTTTAGCCACATTCAGGAAGAGATTATATTTATCACTTCTCATCAGAACACTG
Organism: Acanthisitta chloris; assembly: GCF_000695815.1. NCBI lineage: Eukaryota > Metazoa > Chordata > Aves > Passeriformes > Acanthisittidae > Acanthisitta > Acanthisitta chloris. Next base: position 38,343 of record NW_008657757.1, on the reverse strand, counting down.
ATAATTGCACTTGCCAGCTTCAAAAGCACAAAACAATGTCAGAATCTGAAAAGAACAGAATGGTAAATTCGTCAAATATGAGCATCTAATCACTACTGCATTTTTAAACCACCACTTTTTAACACAAGATAATATTACAGAATATCTTCAGTTGATGAAACACAGAAAAACATAACAAAAATCTTCTTAGAGCTGCTAATTGTCAGTCACTCTATATTAATTTTTCAGTTCAAATAATGTGCAGTAAGTTCATACATGAAAAAGAAGTATTCAAGTACTCTCGTTTCTGCTTGCAGATGATCTAAAGTAGAATTTTTAATTCCTACACACAGGTCTTGCAAAAGATCAATTATTTAAATAAGAAAATTAGTAGAATAAGTGTTTACAGCTGGACAGACAGACAAACAAGACCTGTCCAAAGCAGTTCAGAGGAGAAAAGAAAGTAAAATTGTCCTTAAAGTGCTGTGAATGAAATGACACCAAATTAGGAGGAGACAAGATGCTGATGACAGCTACAGCCTGGAAATTCAAGGTAATTGCAGACATGAACACGTCTCACCTCAGAAGACCAAAACAACAGACTGGGATTTTTTGAAATCCATTTAATATTTTCTAATATTTAGTGAAGATGTTTATTAGTCTTTTACCAAATGGAGAGTATGAAGTGACTGGACAGAAGTACTGACATGTGAACTGTATTATTATGATTAATGGAGTTCATGCATAAAGGGCTATTTCTCTGGAAAACGTCAGATTGAATAATTACTGGAATTAATCCCAAAGGGCTTTAGAAAATGTTCTGCCCAGTTTCAAGTCACGTTCTAATCACATTTTTCTTTTGACTAGAGGGCGATCTTTAATTGCAGTTTTAAGTAAAACAAGTACTGTAAGCAATTCATTAAACATTATGAAAAATGATGTATTTCTCTAACAGGCCTTGAAAGTAGCTTTTACTTTTTACCCTCATCTCTAGGTAATATAGAAAAATCAAATCAATAAATAAACTGGTTTTGTTCTGCCTCTGAAATGAAAAGGCACACAGTCCTGTTTTCCATGCACCAGGTTAGGTATAGAATATCCTGGAACTGATATATTGGAATATTACTGGCAATATTATTAAGATAAGTAGGGAACAGATGATAGCATTATTTGGTCGCTTGGATTTCCTAAATCTAATCAGTATTTAATGGATACAACGGTGCCAGGAAATCCAGACAGTCTGAGAACACTGCTCAAAAGACTGAGCTGAAAGTGTTTCAGGGAAGTATCCCAAGGTCAGCACTACTTTGCAGTGCTGCAGATGCATCCAACAGTCTCCATGGTTTTGCAGAGTGAGGGCCAAGAGAAAGCAGCATGTTTCAAAGGATAAATGCTTTTGTAACTGCTATCAAAATGATTTTCTTTGGTCTGAAGGTAAAGAAGCCAATACCACCCAACTCCATCCTGCTGGCACTAGGGAAGCTTCTTTCCACTATATTTTTTCAATGTCTTCTGTTGCTCATTGCCTTCATGACCCTCATGGGACATGAGAACAGCTACAGGTGACTTCTGCTGATCTAATGTCAGCACATGGTCCAAGCTCAGCTGGAAAACAGGCTGCAGAAAAGCAAAATGAACAAACCTCAGTTGTACAGATTGCATATTTAATACATATATTGGGGTTGGACTCGATCTTTGAGGTCTCTTCCAACTCAGATGATTCTAAGATTCTATGATATCTGGGAGCATTGTAACTCGCTAATTCCTGACTAACACTTGCTACTTCAAAGACCTGAGCTGTGTTGATTATTATCATATTCATTAGGGTTGGACCACCTCTTGTATGGAGACAGCTGAGAGAGTTGTGGTTGTTCAGCCTGGAGAAGAGAAGGCACTGGAGAGACCTCACAGCACCTTCCAGTACCTAAAAGGGCTATAAGAGAACTGCAGAGGGACTTTGGAAAAGGGCATGGAGGAACAGGAAAAGGCAGAATGGCTTCACACTGACAGGGGAAAGGTTTATATTAGATATTAGGAAGAAATTCTTCCCTGTGAGGGTGGTAAGGCACTGGCACAGGTTGTCCAGGGAAGCTGTGGATGCTCCATCCCTGGAAGCATTCAAGGCCAGGTTGGATGGGTCTTGGAGCAACCTGTTTTAGTGGAAGGTGTCCCTACCCATTGCAGGGGGGTTGGAACTAGATGATCTTGAAGGTCCTTTCAAAACTGAATCATTCTGTGATTCTGTGATCAGGACATAGCAAACGATTGTCCATGCTGGGCATTATGCAGGGACATGGAAGGAGTAAATTCCTGAATTTAAGAGACGGAAATAGAAAAAATATCCCAGCAACAAACCTAGATTTAGGAAGAACAAGGGCATAAAACAAGCTAAAAAAAGGAGATACAATTAGAAGCAGAGTGAGGATCTGGACCCACAGTACTGCTTCCAGGATTGAATTTTGGTATATTTGTTGTAGGTTGCTTAATCACCTTTTGTCCCCCACCTGCCATAGGCTGCTGCTGAGCAATATAAGTGGTAACACCAGTAAAGATTCCGGGGGCAGAAGGAGGAAGTTGGGTGGGACTTGGGAGCAGCTTCTCTGCTCATCATCTCCAGAACTGGGGAAAGAAGGGAATTCAATGGGTATAGCATACTGTGGGACATGAACTCTCAGACAGTGACCACACCAATGGGATGGGGAGTTCAGGAGTTTCACATCAATGTTTTCCCCAAATTTCTAGTATTGCTAGCAGGAACATTACTGATGGAATCATGAAAAATGGTCATTCCTCCATAGCCATGCATGCATCATAGAGCATCCACTTAAAACACCTAAACACCTTTCCACAGACAAAAATAACTAAATAATGGTGAAAGAACTACAATATATCTGAAGCCACAGACATTTCACAGATACTGACCTTTGATTTTGATTTAGAGGCTCTAACTAATAAAGCTTGGCTCTGCACCAAATCTGAAGAAGAAAATCAAGCACACTCTTGTCAAATTATAATTAATTTGCACTACAAAAAAAGAGCAGAAGTAAGCCAAGCGTTCTTTAAAAATGGTCTCTAGAATTCAAAACACTCAGTAAAATGTCCTATATCTTGAAAAACAGGATGATATTTCCTGTCTTTTCAAGTTGATTACACATCTTTCCACTCATTTAAAATATAAATTGAGTCTTAAGAAACAATAAGTTCTTCATTTTAGAGGAAAATTAAAGATTCAAAACTACAGCAGTAGGAGAGGAAATATGATTCTGAAACACAGCTGAAGTAAACCTTAAAGATTTGTTACCAGTTTCCCCCAAATCTGCTGCTTCATCTTTAAAAGCATATATAATGTAAGGGTAATTTAGATTCATATTATTATATGTATGTAGGGACTGTAGCTGGCAAATTCTTTCTAAAAGTTTGCAGGAAAATTCAGGATCTTTGGATATGTTATTATAATTTGCTATACCTTTCTATGCATTTGTTAAGGAGTAGCACAAACTTTTGATTACTTTGTATGTTTCTTCCTTATAAGACTAAAAAAGTCTTTAAAATACATTGAAATGAAACCAAACAAGAGGCAGGAACACATATTTCAAAGGCTGCCATTGGATCTTATGAAATTAAATTAGCTGTTGAGCAAAGCTGAGTTTCTAAGATTACACATACACCACACACAAACCTCCTCCGCCATATAAAACTGTTCAGTAATGCCTCACTATTTTTAAGTTGGTTTAAAAAAAAAAGGTCAGGTTATTCTCCAGTTTTTTTTAGAAGGCATGACTATCTTTTGTTATGCCTTTAAATATGTCCTTCTGAGACTCCTGACCCATGATTATTTCTCTTAGACATTACATCAGTTGCAAATAAAACGTAATGAAACCATAAATATTTCAGGTAGTCAACAAACCATCGTCTTTAAGCTTGAAAAAAATCACAGTGACTTCTATCTGAAATATGAGACTTCAACCTGGTTTCTGCATTATTAATTTTGTGTATGAGCTAATGATCCAGAGCCTCTCTAATCTTCCTAAAAGACACAATACATACACAATCAAGATTTCAGCACGTTTTAGCCTGATTTTTCCCTTCAGATTATGGATATCATCAGAGCAGAAGAACGAAAACATAAAAATCCTGCCTTCTCTATCTGCCAAAATTCACCAAGAAGCACACACAACTGAGAATAATGCAGTCTGCCAAAGCTGCGATTGCCTGTTCGCTATCGGCACTCTGCTACGGTCCCAAATATATTTCCACAACAACACGACCAAGCTTGTATTGTTCAGGTCCTCAGTAAACTCAGTTCTAAGAACATTCCAAAATACATTATTTACAGGTAACATCCATAAGAAGAGTTTCCCTGTAAAACAACCCCTTTGCATGTAGTGACAGGACAAAGAGGAGTGGCTTCAAACAGAAAGAGAGTAGAATTAGATTAGATAACAGGAAGAAATTCTTTGTCCTCAGGGCAGTGAGGCACTGGCACAGGTTGTCCAGAGAAGCTGTGGCTGCCCCATCCCTGGGAGTGTCCCAGGCCAGGTTGGATGGGGCTTGGAACAACCAGGTCTAGTGGAAGGTGTCCCTGCCCATGGCAGAGGGTTGGAACTAGATGGTCTTAAGGTCTCTTCCAACCCAAACCATTCTGTGATTTTATGATTCTATTTTTTTTGGAGTCAATTCAAATGGTATCCTATGTGACGGAAGAGGAGTCAATAAAAGTCTTTATTTGATTTCAGAATACTAGCACCACCTTTACCACCAAACCATATTTTTTGAAATAATGTATCCACAAATGTCAGCATAAGGATTTTTTGCCTTTTCTGATGTGCTTTTAAATACATTTGGAAAGGAGCAAAAGAAATGGATTAAGAACAACTGATTGTTTGAACCATCATCCAAATTGTTTTAGGCTTGACGAATTCAGATTATCTTGGAGTAAATACACCAAGACAAAACAATCAACCAATCCGAGATGCAAAGATATCAATAGCCACCTTGGATTAGCTACATCCATGAACTCCTTTCATTGAACAGGAGTCTTCAAGCACAAATAAAAGACAACTTAGCACTATCATTTGTTAAAAGATAATCCTTAAAGATGAGCTATCAACAGTACAAGAGGGCAAAGTGGATGTATTCAAGGGTGCGGATAAGCTGTGACCCTCTTTGCTCTTAAGCTAATTGGAAAGTAATTACAGTTCATTTGCTGGCACCTACAGAAAGGCTTGGGAAGGTCTTGAGACAAACCTTTCTGGAGCATCTCACTTAGCACTTCTGAAGGTGGAACTAATTGATTTCCAATTAAATATGACTAAAACCTTTACAACTGCAAATCATTACATTTCAGACATGCTTCCACCAAGCCTTTCCCAAGACATTTTTAGAGATATAAATTAGCAAGAGTTAATTGAAAACCAAGGTCTAAATTTTCACTTTTCCTATAAACCAGAAGTCCCACCAACCTGGTAACTTGACTGTAACACCCCAGTCTTTGCTTAACCAGGATGTTATATTCAGCAATGTGTTGATCAATCACAAAAGGGTAGCTTTACTTATTGCCTTTTTCCCCATTACACCTGCACATTCAGAACCAATAACATTGTCTAGAGCTTTGACAGCACGTCCAGAAATCCACAGGCAATTTTACAGATGCTTAAGAGACTCAGTTACTCTTTAGCTTATTCAAGTAGTCTACCAGTATTGAATGGAGGAGAGGGACACTTCATCTTACTACTTATACATTTTCCTAAAAATTGACATTTCTGCATTGCATTGACAATTCTGCACATGGGTCTCTTCCGTGAATGACTTTATAGAGTTATGCATGACCACCTATGATTGAATGTGGATGATGAGGATGCAATGACAGCAATGGGATGGAAAAGTGTTCATCACCTTGACAAAAATAATGTCATTTACATGAGAATATCTGTTATTTAAAGGTAGCAACAAATCCGATGCATCTGTTAGGCACTATAAGAATTTAATGAATCTGGAGGCACCAGGAGTATTTTGGTAAAAAACTCGCATAATGCAACACATTTTTATATCTAAAAAAAGATATATAGGTGGTGGATTTACCAGCATCCGAAATCCTAAATTCTATACAGTAGGGGCAGGCAATAAATGTCCAGGACGACCAAGACAGAAATACCAGAGAAATAACAGAGTTAGTTTGCTTTATTTTGAGTCACATCTTTTTCTTCCTTTTTCTGTTTTTAAATGTTTCCTTTATACAAAATGCCACGGTTCAGCGCACCCGAAAATTAAAGACTACCAAAGATCAAGGTTTGAGTCTGTCCATTCATGGAAGGAAATTAAAATTGCCACTAAAAGTCCCAGTTTTTATTATTCTGATAGAAACCACTCAGAAAATACCAGAATGAAGAAATAGACTCAGTATTTAATATACTGTTTTGCCTTTCTGTATTTTGTTGTTGAATTTATTAAAAGATGTATATAGGCAGAGGTAGACATCACTGGTCAGATTCTGATCTTCTTCACTCTGTCCCAACCCTGTCTGCCCTGGGTTGCAAATTAAGACAAAGTAAATATCTAAGCACAAACAATAATGGAATATACAAGAAATTAGTATGAATGAAATGTTTCTGAGGCTGGTTAAATTATACAGGACATAAAATGGTTGGATTGGATGATCTTAGAGGTCTTTTCCAACCTTAATGATTCTATGATTGATCTGAACACAAAATTAAAATTGTGTAGACAAAAATACATTGAAAAATGTTTTCCTTTTTCAGCTTGAACAATTCTGACAATCACTGCAGGGTGTTGCCAGTGAATTATACTTATGACTACGAGAAATAGCTTCCCAGCTCAACCTTCTAAAACTTTACCCACGTTGTTCTTCTGTAACCTACTTTACAGTGATTTAATCAAACTCCCTTAAACACATATATACTTAGTTTGTGCTTCTTAAAATGTTTTATAATAGCACATTTAATAAAGCTAATTTAAATCTGCTAATTTATAGAGACTTGTCGGAGGCTTTGAAACTTCAGAAAATGTGTAAACTTAACAGTTTGGCTGTGATAACGGCTCAGACAGTGGAAATTAAGCCCTTTGCATTACAATCATGTTCAAAGTGGATTCCTACTTTTATTGCAAAAAGAGTGCATTGCAAAAATATAGTAGAAAATCAATTTACAAAAGTTATTTCAGGCTAAGACATATATTCACCCAAGTTTGGCTTTTCAGATCTAGGTGCCCCACTTCGTGAATTTGATCACTACTGTGCTTCAACATCACAGCTTCAAACGTACACTGAGGTCTCTCATTTTAAGACTACCTAGATTCTTTTCTTCCACCAGATTTTGGACTAGTAAGAGCAGAGTTTCTCATTCAGTAGACCTCTGTTAGAGCTTTGAGATAGTGTGCTTAGGGCCATTAATTCTGAGTCCCTAATTCTAGTTGTCAGTCTTCCAGCTTTGCTACTGTCTGCTCTAATTTCTACCTTTGCAAACCAAATGATAATGGATTATATGCCAGTGCAGGAATAGGCACATCGGTTAGGATCCAAGCTGTATCCCAGGTGATAGCAAGAAGCAGCAGTGAAAAAAACCCTCAGCTCTTCACAGTGATGTATCAAGGAGTTTCATCTGTACTAGAGGAAATCTTCACTTTATACATAGCATTTAAATGGTAACTAAGCGATCGTTATCATCATCTGATTTGAGAAAACGTCAGCTTTCCTTGAAGATATAATTGAAATTTTTAGGGCTACTATTGCAGATCTCTGCCCAAATTTTTACAGGGGAGACAATGTTTAAGACCTCCCCCATGAAGACTTGTAGGGTTGCAGGTTTTAAAGGGACACAATCTCTCTGCTTTGAAGCTTTTTCCAGTATCTGTAAAGTTCAAGTCATCTTTCAAATATTTTTTTCCTGCTAATTGCATCAAAATTGCAGCAAGACAATCTGGAATATATTCTTAGATGAGGTTTTTTTAGTCTCTCCTGCTTCAATGCTCTTTCAGTTCTGTCATTGCTTTCCTTCCTGCTTTTGTGTACTGAGAAACAGAATTAAGGTGTACTGCAACCAGTGGACACTTGCATAAACAGCCTGCTTTGAATAAAACAGCACGATCTTGGGAGAGGAAAACCACCTTCAGCTCTCCTGCCTGAATGCTAAAACATAGATGAGGTTCATATACTATTAAAGCATTATGTTTTTGCTTTGAGACCACTAAAATGCTGTGAAGAGCAGAAAATGTAAATAAACTGAACAGGGAGCATAAAAGCACATTGATTCCCAGGTTCTGAAACCATAGTTAAGGTGGTTTATATTTATAATTTATTTAAGACTGGTTTTGGCAAATACATTAGTAATGAATCTCCTTCACACATTTTTATGCACGAGAGCTTAAGTTTGCCAGGACTTCTGTAAAGCAACTTCTACTGCATCAAATTACTGCATTCCTTGATCCCTCCCGGCAAACACTCACAGCAGCCAGCCATACTCAAACACAACCATCAGCTCTGGAACAGATAATTCCAAAATAAGATTAAAAAAAATAAATCATACAGTTGTGAAAAAGAAAGCAAATGCAACGGTTTTGCCCTGTCCCTCCAGCATTTTGCACCCGATGCTGACTTAAAACTAGTACGTTCTTCTGCAATACTTGTATTTCCATGTGAAACTTCTTCCTTGAGAATTGATGCAGAATTGGGAGCTGTCAGCTCTGATCGCATTCACCAGCACACAGGCTTGAGACTCTCTTTCATAATATGAAAAGATGGCCAGCATTTTCCTGACAGAAGTACCATACATTTTTCAGTCACTAAAAATTACAGAGCTCATTGTCGATACATTTCCCATAGAGAATGAGGACTACAAATTAGCAGGAAAAGATTATTTTTTTCTGTACATGGAACAAAACCCAGCACAATCTGCAAAACTTATCAGCTAATGGGGTTTGAAACTCCTTCTTTGCATGCTGCTGACATGGTCAGAGAAACCTATACATTGATCTTATTCCAAAAGCACAGTAATCTTTATGCTGCAAGAATTCTAGGTTTGTGTGCCGTAGCGTATACTGCAAAGAAAAAGAAACAAAAAAAAGCCTTTAGGAAAGGCATGTGCTGAACACACAAAATATGCAGAATGGAAAAAGACCAAATGTAATTAAAGCTTATATGAAATGAGACATTCCTATTTGCAGAGCTCTGGCTGCATTTCTATGAGAAAGAACACACAGAATTTCAAATCATGCTCTATTTAGACAATGTCAGAAGAAAAACACATTCCCCCCCCCACTCCCCAATCCCCCACCCCAAGACTCCAAAAGGCAAATCTCATCATCGGAATTCGAGAGAAAAAGCAATCCAAAGAGACTGGTTTACATATTCCTTCCCAAACCAAGAAATCAAGTCTCTCCCTCTCCCGGCTAATAGCTTATAAATACAGACTTTAAACAAAAGCAGCAAAAAAAAAAAAAAAGAGAGAAAGAACCCTAATTCTCAAGCTTCCTACTTAGCACTGCCTTGCTTTTGATGATTTGTGCGGCTGTGTGTGCATGCCTGTTTGAGAAATGGCGAGATAGGCTTAAAGTATTTTCCATTTCATCAAAGAGCATATATTACTTTCCTGGTTCGCTCCGATGTTGGTTTTATGCCCACCCCTTTTCAATCTGCCCATGTCTGAGATGCACAGTGCAGGCGTACAATCATGAGCAGCTTACGACACTCAGTGAACACTGGGTGCCTCTGCATGCTCTAGCAACATACTGCTCTGCTGAAGGGAAGGGATTCTTGCTGTCTCTCTCTGCTCTAAGCATCACCTAACAAGCAAAGCGAACAAAGAATGGGAAATAAAGCGACCCTTAGCCGGTCGGTGAATGAATGGTAACCTCTCTCTGGAGTAAAGGTTGTGCCGGTCAATGGTCGTTGCAAATGATGGACATTAAAGAGATTGACAAATCCTGTGGAGTCGTTAGTAAAGAGTTTGGAGTTTTTTTCACGCCACAGTGTTAACTGCAGTGGAAAGGACAGAGGGAGAAGGAGAAGATCCAGCTCATGTACATAGTTCTGAAACTTGCAGGTCCTAGGAGGCAGCTCAAAAGCTAGCTGGACAAGCCTTTCGCTCGTTGAGCAGAAGCGAAGTGAGACATTGTGAGCTTGCCAGCCTTGCACAACATTGAAAGGGACTGAATTTGTAGCACAGAGGGGTCTTTTTTAGCTCTGCATATAATTAGTCCAAACACAAAGGAAGCAACTGAATGGAGGTTGTCACTCTCTGGAAAAGGGTGGGTAAGACACTTTTTAATTAAATTCTTTCATGAAGAAAGATTTTTTTTTCCTTTGCTGCAGCATTTAACATGAACAAAATCACTATCATTTTACCTTTGAATGTCTGTGAACTTTAATGCTGCACAGCTCCTGCATGCTGTAAAGTGAAATATTTGCCTCTGTGTTTGTTCTGTTTGCTGTTTTGCTTTGGTTTTCGGGCTTTGTTTTGTTGGTTTGCTTTTTTTTTCCCTTAAATAAAATATGATGTAGAATTTGAAAAGATTCAATGGACATTCTCAAGCATATTTGGAAATATTCTTGCTAATGGATTTCCTTCTTATTGGTCTCTGTTTAAACTGGCTGCTGAGGAAGCCCCCGGGGTTGATATTGTGTACGCTGGGTATCTTTTCTAAAATGCTTCCAGCTGTGAATAGTGGGTGTCCACAGCTCTGTCGGTGTGAGGGCAGGCTTTTGTACTGTGAATCACTGAATCTTACAGAGATGCCTCGCAACCTGTCGGGCATGATGGGCTTGTCTCTGCGGTACAACAGCCTTTCAGAGCTGCATGATGGACAGTTCACAGGGTTAATGCAGCTCACGTGGCTCTATCTGGATCACAATCACATTTGCTCAGTGGAGGGGAATGCCTTTCAAAAATTGCGGCGAGTTAAAGAGCTCACCCTGAGTTCCAACAAAATAACCCAACTGCCCAACACCACTTTCCGCCCCATGCCAAACTTGCGCAGTGTGGATTTATCATACAACAACCTACAGTCTTTGGAGCCTGACCTGTTCCATGGGCTGAGAAAACTGACAACTTTGCACATGCGGTCGAACGCTATCAAGTTCGTGCCAGTGAGAATTTTTCAGGACTGTCGCAGCCTGAAGTTTCTAGACATAGGATACAATCAGTTAAAGAGCCTGGCTCGAAACTCTTTTGCAGGTTTGTTCAAACTCACTGAGCTGCACCTCGAGCACAATGACTTGGTGAAAGTGAATTTAGCCCATTTTCCCAGGCTCATCTCCCTGAACTCTCTCTGCTTGCGAAGGAATAAAGTTACCATCGTAGTAAACACTTTGGACTGGATATGGCAACTAGAAAAGATGGATCTCTCTGGCAATGAAATCGAATACATCGAACCTCATGTTTTCGAAAGTGTACCTCATCTCAAATCCCTGCAGCTGGACTCCAACCGGCTAACCTACATCGACTCCCGAGTCCTCAACTCCTGGAAGTCCCTCACTAGCATCAGCCTTTCTGCCAACGCCTGGGATTGCAGCCGGAACGTTTGCGCCCTGGCCTCCTGGCTGAGCAACTTCCAGGGTCGCTATGACAGCAATCTGCTCTGTGCCACCCCTGAGTACGCCCAGGGTGAGGATGTTTTGGACGCGGTGTACGCTTTTCACTTGTGTGAAGACGAGGCAGACCCAACGAGTGTTAACACCTTCTCACCAGTAACGAACAACAGCGACCAAACGTTCAGCTATGGCTCTGCCACCGCCACCTACGACGTGCAGGACAGCGATGGGGACCCAACGGTATACGCCGTCACCGTGACCATGCCCGGCGAGAACTCAGAGAACGCTGTTCAGATTCACAAAGTGGTGACGGGGACCATGGCACTGATTTTTTCCTTCCTCATCGTGGTTTTAGTGTTGTATGTCTCCTGGAAGTGCTTTCCAGCCGGCTTAAGGCAACTAAGACAGTGCTTTGTCACACAGCGCAGGAAGCAGAAGCAAAAACAGACCATGCACCAAATGGCTGCCATGTCAGCCCAGGAGTATTATGTTGATTACAAACCCAACCACATTGAGGGAGCCCTGGTGATCATTAATGAGTATGGATCTTGTTCCTGTCACCAGCAGCCAGCGAGGGAATGCGAGGTGTGATTTTCCTTTGGGATTTAAACAGTGTGCAACCAAATAACAGCGTGCAGGCAGACAGTGGCACGGGGTGGGGGGGGTTGCTGGGCTTTGCTGGTGATTTCTGATGTGCACCTCTGCCCAAATTGTTAAGAGGGGCTGTCCGAGAGACTTGATATTTTAGCTTTATTGTGTCTTAAAAACCTTCAGGACAGTCAATCTTAAGGTTTCATATGCTAATACTCCCTTTGAAGATCTGTCAATATTCAGGAATCTGAGAGTGTAAAAAGGTACCAATTATTGATCTTTTGTAAACTAAGAAAACTGTTTAAAATAAAAAAAATAGCATTTACAGTTTTTACAGACTGGTGTATATTACATGAATGGTTCCCTGTATACAAAATGCAACAGTTTAACCTCTTTTTCTCTTCATGCTGAGTGTTGAAATGACAGTCAAAGAGCAAAGAAGTCACGTAAAATGGAAAGCTGAAAATTACCCAGATGGCTTCCCATTGTAATTAGCACACATTCAGATACATCATGTGGCTGAAGATATGAAGCATGACACTGGAATTCTATTTTTGTTAATGTGCTACCTGTAACTGGATGTCAGTACAACAAGGAGCCAGTGCACCCTCAGAAAGGTTAAAGTTTTGACTGTCTCTGGGACAGGATTTCTGAGGATTTTTAAGTACAGCTCACTTGTTAGTTGCTGTAAGATCCATAAAAACTGCATCATAACCCCTAAAAGCATTTTGTATCAACACTGATCATATTGCAAAGTCTCACTAAAAAAGCAACCAACAAAATTTGAACAAGTGAAATACTGCCAAAACGTGCTCATCAGAATTTTCTTTAATATAAATAAGAGGAAAAAAAGGCACTAAATTTAAGGGCTTTTAGTAGCATTTCCACTTTTATGCTTGTTTTGAGCTATGCCAAGAGCAAGAATCCCTTGCTTTGTGCCCTGTGGTGCCATGGTGAATGGAGAAGAGCAAAAGCTATTTGGGTCTCAGTGGTGAAACCTGTGTGTCTCTCAAGAGCAAAACCACTGTCAGGGTAAGACAGAGAGCTATTAGAGCATAGTCCCAGGTCCTGTAGTAAACTGCTAGCAAAGCCTAGCTCGTGTCCCTCCCTTTCACCACCAGCCTTCACTAACAAAACAACCCTAAAATCTCTGCAGAGGCTGACAGCAGATGAATCCTCCTTACTAATGACTGATAAATGAAATTGATGGATATAAGCAGTGATTTCGTAATGTAAAATCACATGGCTGTTTTATTTGACTGCCCTTGAATAAAGGCTTCCTTTCCTTGTATTCTGGATTTTTCATTCCAGTATGTGAACAACGTACCAACTGATCTTTTCACCAACTCCTCTCATACTAATGACTATGAAGGAGTTTTAGAATATCAGGCAGATCATCGTGAAATTCTCTTCAGACAGCAGTACATGAGAATAGAACATTCTGAATAATGATCTGGGTGATATTTCTGTGCTTTGCACATGTTTCTCTATCCTCAGGTTACCACCAATAGAGGAACAATTCCAAAATCTTACATGCATTTTAATGTAACACAGGTTTTTTTTCTTTTTTTTATAGCATCGAAGTGCCACCTACTCTTGCAAGGCTACAGCAGGCTTATAAAGCAGAAAATAGGCACAGAATAAATCATCTGTTTTCCTGCATAGCAGGTTTTAGCCATTAATTTTGAATGTAAAGGGTGACTTCTATATTTCTTTCTGACTGATACTATTTTTAAGGAGTCAGAATTTATTTTCCTCTATTTGGTACATCTCATCTTGAGTAATATTAAATATGGCAATAGCCTCTTAATCAAAATTTTTATTCAGTTAGACTATAATGTCATCTGTGAATGCAATGAGATTATGTACTGGGAGAGAACTGTTCCATAGAAAATGTAATAAAAATCAATAACTTTTTTGTAAAGCCACAGAAAATTCACCCACAGCTTTCAAACAAGCTAGCACTGTTAAAACCAGACTTTTCTCTCTTTAAACAAATGCACATTTCTCTTTCTGTGCCTCAAACCTATGAGGGCCTAATCCATCCTGAAACTCCCAAGTGACCTGAGGGGTTGAGCATCCATGTGAAAACCTAACAGGGAGGCCAGAGAGAAGTTACGGAGCCCCTTGTCTATTTGGGTACCTGATCATGTTTTAAGCAAAATAAATACTCTATGCCATGATAACTGAAGGCCAAGCTATATTTATTTTCCTCATTAAACCCTTCTCTGAAATCAATAGGGAATTTAACTGTGAAAAACTGGCTCTCTAACTTTGGACTAGGCTGTATGTTCCTCAAATCCACAAGCAGCACTGCAGCCAGCAAGAAAGCTTCCCAAATCACCCAAGTTTGTTAAAATATTGTCTGTATACAGTGAAAAAAATAAATGCGAGCTGGTTTTATTTCTATAGTGACCCCCCGTTGCTATGAGGAAATGTGTTAGTGCAGTCCTGGTTTTGCCCCTGTAAATCTGAGACAAGACTGATACCAACAAACAATCATCCCGTGGTTGTATTTCAATGTATTTTTAGCATATTTGTGGGTTGTATTTGAAACACATGAGTGA
>NW_008657757.1:17965-23646 GCF_000695815.1 Acanthisitta chloris | reverse complement strand
CTGCTGTTTATTGGTGTTAGCAACCTCCAGCTACGTTTGCAAAGATGTGAGCAATTCTGCCTTTGGAATTTATTCACCTCTGTGCTTCATGCATCTTGCATTGACAGCTCAAGTAAACTGAACAGAGCATTTTTCTTTAAAGCTGCAGTGATTTCCTAAGTGAGAGCTGATTTTGGTGTTGCCTGTTGCCATTTCTCCTGAAGAGAGGTGATGACCACCAATGACTTGCCACCCTGAGCAGGATGATGGATGGATCCTCCAGATAGAGCACAGCACTTATTAAATGATATATTTCAAAACCTTCCTGCAGAAATCTTTTCTAAGGGTAGTCTCTTCTAGAGTCAACTTCTAATGATCCCCAGAGGATATCTGGACTCAATACCCTCTGAAGATTTACTGGTGAAAAGAGGGGTGTCACTGCTGTTAGATGGCATGAAGGCACTCCACAGGGTGCCCACATCTAGTCTGAAAGTTTACATGAAATGTGTGTGGGTAATAAAGAAATAAAAGAGCCACTGTGTCATTTCAATACAGCTATTGCAAATCCAGTTATTCATCCTGCTCCAGGCTACTTGTATTGGTATATATGAGAGATATTATATTTGTACTGCGTTTATAGCAACTGCAGGGACAAATTTTCCCTCATTCTTTCTTCCAAATTTCATGTTCAACAACTGTCCAGAGATAAATCATTCCCTCTCTTCTGATGTCCTTATTCTGGCTCATGAAATGGCTCCAAAATCAAAAGGAAGAATAAACAGAGATGCTTTTGGGGTTAGTTGTGACAGTGTTTTGTCCAACAGACGCCTGAGGAATATCAAAGGAAGGAAAGTATTTTAAATATTCCCTTTTTAATGTTCCTCTTAATAGGACTAAGCTCCCTTTTATAATTAGGTAATTAACATCATTTTCTCTATATTTAACTGTCTTTTTACAAACAATAGAGGGTGAAAGGCAAGCAAAAGAACTACCATTTCTGAGGCTTGTTAACAGTACGAGTGTTAGAGATCTCTAATATGCAATCTCTTGCTGCTAACATCAATACCCACTCACAGTGCACCCAGTGCTGAAGGAACTGTTGCTGTGTATGCTTTGAATGTATATAAGGGATGATTTATTTTCCTTTCTGTCTTTTTTTTTCCTTCCTTTCTGTACTACTTTAAAAAAATTGATATGAAACCACAGAATCAATGCTAATGTACCACATTCTGTTTCTGGCCTGAATATATGAAATACAAAGAAATTCTGTGTTAAAGCTGCAAATTCCCTCCTTTACCATGCTGTCTGGGTACTGTAGGGGGTTCGACCAAGGGATGACCCATTCATCTGTGGTCACAGCAATCTGTTCCAGACTGAAGATGTAGTCCCATGTCTGGTTCAGAGCTGCCTTGCATACCTGTGCCAGAGAAGGATCACTAACCATACCTAAGTATATTTTTGTATGCTTGAATATATTCTGTATGTTTTTATGGCTAAGGCATTGAGGGGTAGTTCAAATGAGTCTATTTGATCATTTTCTTCAGTTCTGATAAAAAACCCTCACTTGCTTTTGAGATGGACTAAATTTGTTCCTTGTGTATGTGTCATTCTGCATGAACACCAAAAGCACTCTCTGAATCCCCCTCCCTTTCCCCCTTGGCTTCTCCACTGGTATTCAGAATGGCAAATAAGGAGTATTTAATGAGGAAGCTGATTTCTAGTGCTATAATAGTAATAGCAGCAATAATAATGAAATTAAGAGGAGACAAAAGATAAGAGAAAAGACTGGAGTAACAACAACTAAATCAGGGTGTCACTGGATTCCTTTGCCTTTGCTTTTTTTAAAGATAGTTAATCTAAAGAACTAGTACAGATGAAAAACCAAGACTGAGGGTGGGTGGAGAAAGCAGTTTTTAAAACTGTGCAAGCAGGGATGAAACAGCTTCTGGAAAGGAGGGTACAACACTAAATAGCTTCATTCAGCAAGAGAAAGAAAAGGAAAGGGTGAAGGGATGGGATGAAAGGGAAGACGAGAACTGGTGAGAAGGCAACGGGACCACTGTGCACACACAGGAATTGAGATTTTTCAGTGCCTTCCCCTCCCACATTAGGACTGTGGCAAGGACAACAGCAGAGATTTAAGAAAGATACCCAGCATCTCTCTCTCTCCCTGTCTTTTCAAACTCTCAGTCACACACACTCTCTAATTTACAGAGGCGCAGACGGACATGCTTCCCCAAACACACGTGCCTGCAGCCTCGTCATTTCCTCCGCCACCTCCCTGTTCCCTGGGAGCACAATGTGCCCCTCATCCATCACTGTGTTTGCTGAACTCCAGCACTGTGCCTCTGCCACTAATTTTTTTGGCTGGGTTTCTTAGCTATCTGAGCCACAGTTCACAGTTCCTTCTTTTTTTTTATAAGAAGCCCTCATCTAGAGAGATGGGTGATCTTGAGCTATAGCAGATTCTCCTGCTAATTATATCTACACTCATATTCAGCTTTCATATTTGCAGCCTTTATGACAAACAGAACTGAGACATTTTTGCTGTGTTCAATTTATCATTATGCACCAAGGTTACACTTTTCCTTGACCTGCTCAACCCAGTCTAATATTAACAAATTGAGCATTTATATGGGTCCCTTTCCAAGCATGAAGTTGATTAGGAATATAGGAAATGCTGGTGATTTAAAGATTAACCTTTCATCTAATTACTGACATAAACCAAAGCTATTATGGTATTAGAAACAACCATTCAGAGCATATTCTACATTAAAACAAAAAAAAAAAATCACATTTAGAGCCATGCGAAAGACTTTCCATACCAGCCAAATCTTTTTTTTCAACAGCAGAAAAACCTGGTGAAGGGAAAGGAGTAAGCACAGCCTACCTCTAAAGTTATGTAGAGGAAAGCAAAGCTATAAAAATAATACAGAAACCAAGCAACAATCTTCTGCTGGCAAGACACAGCTTGTAATTGGGTGGGTGGCTGTGAAGAGCCGAGATGAATGCTGCAGAGCACTGTAATTTTATTGCACTGTGTCTGCTCTAAAGTGAACATATTTGCAATGAAATCTGTATTTCCGTGAGAACAGGGCAATTGTTTTTGTTATAAAGATAACGTCACTTGTTGGCATTCAGGCACAATTCTTCAGCTTTTAAAGCAATTACTGTTCTTATTCGCCTTTGCTGGGGTGATAGTTGGGAGAGACAGTCAAATGGAACAGGCTGCATTGAAAGGAGTTTGAGCTAAAAGTCCAAGATTTGCATTACAAGAGAAGAAATTCAGTTTAATATAAACACCAGCTTTTCACCTTTTCCTCCATTTCTCCTCTTCCTAAAAGCCAAATATGTATATCACTTACAGAAATCAGATATAACCAGCAGTGGCTAAAGGATAATATTATGTGTGCCTGTGCTTGGCAAACAACACCTACTATTCTGCTAAGGCGCTTTTATTTTAAATCATTTCACTGCTCTCATGCTCTTCACATCCTCACCAGACACAGTCACTACCACCAGAAAGATGTCTTTCAACACGAGTGCTATGGGAACGTGACCAATTCCCTTCCATTTCTTAGCTGACAAAGACTAAATCCAAGATTTTAAAGGTAATAGGTAAGTAGAAACATCTACTTCATCACTGAATTATCATTTTTAGCGCAGAGATTTCCCTGACTGACATGGTTTCACACTATGTCTGGTCACTCATTTATTACCAGCTTTATTCTGGTCCTTGTTGCTGACATACCTTTCTCCTAATAGCAAAGCAGAGCACAACACTGGAGAGAGGGCTAAAAATTGCATTTTCAGTAAAATTTGAGATTTAAAAGGTATGCATGGACAAATCAAATTGATTTAAGGATTGGTCCAATGAAGGCAATACAGCTTATATAGAGCAAATCTCCCTGTAGCAGCACACCTCTGTACCCTAGTGGTTACAGTGAGGTATGAGCAAACATCTTCCTAATAGCTGGGGGACTCAAACTGAAAACAGATTTCTGAACACCTTAAAATATATACTTTCCCCATTTACCCCTATTTTCAATTCCCAGAACGTCACAGGCAGACGTGAATCAAAGCAAGTGGAGGAGGAGGAAGAGGAAAACCCCAAAAATCCCAAACTAAGCTGCAAGAACAGTCCACAGCTATTGAATTCCAGAGGTTTTGATTCTTTTCACAACTGTCAGCCCTTTGAAACACAGCTGCTATCAGCCCTCTTTGCAAGAGGAGAGGTAAAATGAGGTCCCAGGAGTAAACCTGGATCAGTCTCTGTGGTTCAGTGCCTCTCTGACAGCCTGGTTTGCTAAGAGAGCCTGGTAAATATTAAAGAATGTTAATAATAATGAGATAAACCACCTGGGGATTCTCTCCATCTCCTTTTTTTTTTCTTTTAAAGTTGGCTCTGTACTAAAGTTTATCTTGACAGAAAATTTACTTCTCTGATCCAGATTATTTCCCAAAGCAATTCTCTCCAACATCAAACAGAACTTTGTGGCTGCTGCTAAAAGGTTTGCAATCCCCATGCTAAAGAGGCCACTGCATGTCAAATGTTTACCTTAATTTCATGTAAATGTCACTCCATATTGGACATTCTGTTTCTTTACCAGCATATGCAGCTGCCTTCATCTTCACAAACCTTCCCCTTGCACCATAACTACCTTTACAAACAGCCCAGAACCCGCTGCTACTGTCAGATCAAATTCCAAAACAACAACTGGATGTCATGAATTTATTATGTAATTGCTGTAGTCTAATAAATTGAATGTGAATCCTATGGCGTGAAAGACAAAGAAATCATGGAGACAATAAAGTAGAAGAAATGCATCTGACATACTCTCTGTGGGGAAAAAACCCACAAAACAAAAACCTCTGTGCGGGACAGTGCTTGAGCTTGAGGAAGGTGGAGGGTACAGAGCATCAGCTGAAAGAAAGCTGAATTACATGGCATATAGGAAATAACTGATAAAAAATAGAAGGGGACAGTACTCATAACAGATGAATCAAAAAGAGATTTAGGTGATAACCAACACAGGAGAACCTCATCAAGGGATAACAAAGCTCTCTGGGTATTTGTCATTAAATATGATGACAAAATGAGCATATACAAACATGTATTTTCAGTGGGGAAACAGCAATCCATGAAGTACCACAGAGCTGAACCCTGAGTTTATTCCTCTGTCCAGCTTTGTCATGATGGGCTTTTTGATATACTTGAAAAATATTTACTATTTTATGGCTGTTATGCTCAGAACTAGACCTTGGAAACTGTGCTTTTACTATATGGGAAATATGCTAAACCAGGGGTTGTTTTTCCAATGGGTGGTACTTCTAGCCTGAAGCAAACCTTATTGTATTGGTTTTGTGTACCTATTTCCCTGATTCACCAACTGTTAGGGATTACATTAGGTTATTCTAGCTGGTGGAATAAACAAAAACTTCCCTGAAGTATGAAGTTATACTGAGTTATATGAAGTTACACTGAGTATCTCTCCTAATAAAAAAGAGTTGAAAACTTTTTTCCCCCCTGGTTATCTTTTCCCATTATGTAGGATACTACAGCCCCAATCTGTCATTTTTCATTAGCAAAGGAGTCAAGCTATGGTTGTTAATGAAAACTCTTAATGAGGATTTGGTGAATAAGCCCTGGAAAATCAAACTCAAAACAAACACTAAAATCTGCCTCAGATCTATTGTTTGCA
>NW_008657757.1:0-17920 GCF_000695815.1 Acanthisitta chloris | reverse complement strand
GAAGCATTTAAAACAACAAATCAGGTCAACAAACTGGTGTTTATCAAGAAATTAAAGAAATCACAGAATTATAGAATGGGGAGGGGTTGGAATGGACCTTAAAGATCATCTAGTCCCAGCCCCTGCTGCCCTGGGCAGGGACACCTCCCAGACCAGGGTGCTCAAGGCCTTATCCAACCTGGCCTTGAACACTGCCAGGGTTGGGGCATATACAACCTCCCCAGGTGACTTGTTCCAGTATCTCACTATCAATAACTAAATATAACTAAACATAACTAAAATATACTGCAGTTCCCCTAGCTTGGAGCTGATCAGAGATGATCACAACAGACTGGTAAGGCTTATCTCAGCAGTTGTTAATCTCATTTTCAGGTTTATCAAGGTCTGTAATAACATACAACAGGGATAAATTGATGGAGTAACATCATGCTTCTGTAATCACTGCAGTTCTGAACTTTTGGACTAGCATAATAGTATTAGCAAAGTGGTATACAGTAAAGGCAATTTCATATTTGGACTTTTAAGGAGCTTTTGACAACATGCCTTTTCAAGATATTCGGTTTCCCATAAATAAGACAAGTTCCATGATCATAGAAAACTAGCAAGGCACTCAAAAATACAGCAGCCTTTTACTGAATATAGTGAAAAGATGGAGCATAGTATGGTCCCAAGGCCAGGGCTGCTGAATCATCCCAGCTACAATCAGGAAATAGATGGCATTTTTCAAATGACAGATTATTTATATCGTGAAAAGTAATGAAAATCACGAGGATGTGCAAAGGGACTTCCAAAGGCTGACGCTTATATAAGCTTTGATGGATGAAATTCTGAATTGCCAAATACAAAGCAAAAGAAAAGATATAAGGAAAACTGTTCATCCATGCCTTGCTGATGTAAGCTATAGGCAACAATTGGACAGCTGTCTTCCTGGGTATTGCACTAAAATCTCTGCTCAGTGTGCAGAGAGGAAAAGAAAAGGGTGAAAACAGAGAAGTGGAATAACATCTCAAACACATATGTAACAGAAAAGCTCTCAAGAAATTAAATAGCTTGATATAAATCACTATTATGCCTTCAGTTTGAAAATTCTAAGGAAAAGTATGGAACTAATTGCTAGGTAAGGATAAAGGACTGCCACGTAAAAGGATGAATGATTTGGGAAAGTTTGTATGTGAGGAGAGAGGCAAAGAAACTGGACCTACAACTGCAGCACGAGAGCAAAACGTGGATCCACCCCCCCTCTAGTGGCCAGTCCACACTGCAAAAATAATACTGCAAAAATAAGCCAAATCACTGGCAATTGACTTGAAAGCAAGCACACACACATCTTTTTTAAATTCCCCTTTCAATTTTATGTTGCTTCACTGTATATTATTATTATTTGCTATTCCTCATTAAATTGCCTGCTGTATTCCTGTGCTGTCTCTTGTCTTACTTAGTGCAGAAGCTGTTGCACACCAGATGTAATTTTTTTGTGATGGGCTTCTACCTGCCTTCAAGAAGAGGATATGGAGTGTAACACAGGCCCATGCACACTCTAGCATCAGGAATAATCATAAACTAAAAAATAAGCTTTGGAACTCATTGTACAAGACATTGCTGATGCAAAAAATAGACATTAAAAAAGGAACAGTTGTACAGAAATGGGAACATAGAGCTAATTTTGCACATATATCTCTAAAACATTTTAGATTACTAAAATATGGGGGGGGGTTAGGACAAACATTTGGGACAAGGCACACTATACAGTGGAAATGGTCCTTTGAAATTCCTACTCATGGAGCAGCCACTGAATTTCAGTGTTTCCAACCAATCTGCACAGCTACTGCCAGCTGGAGAAACTGAGGCCAGGTGAATCCTTTACATCCCCATGTTTCAAATACACATGGGTTCTTCTTGGTCACTTACTCCTTCTTCTGTATGCTGTAGGACATTTGCTAAAACTGGAAGAATCCCCATTTTTACCAATTTCTCTGAATAATTCAATACAACAGACCATTTTCTGTTACTATCTTTTAACAAACCTACCCTAGAATATTTTGTGGCCTGAAGAGATAAGATGCTGAGCTAGGTGCACTGAGAGGTGCTGCTGAGGACTGAAAAGCAGCTGTGCTCTGTTTCTGGCTTAGATAACACCATACACTTTGTTAGGACAGTATGTTTTACTTAAGTTGTAAGAAAAAGGGGAAAAAAAAAGAAGAAACCTGCTGGCTTGGAGCAGAAGTGGACATCCTTCTGTTGCACTTCCAGAGAGCCTATTAAATCCTGAAGCTAATAAATTCCAGTGTACCAAGGTGGGGTTATAGAGTATATAAAAAATAGCAAGAAATTTTTCTCTTGTAAAATATTTCAGTATCTGAAGGGGGCCTAAAGAGAAGCCAGAGAGGGACTCTGCATCAGGATCTGTAGTGATAGAAAAGGAAAAATGGGCTCAAAGTGAAAGACAGAAAATTTAGATTAGATACTAGGTAGAAATTCTTGACTGTGAGGGTGGTGAGACACTGGCACAGGCTGCCCAGGGAGACTGTGGATGCCCCAACCCTGGCAGTGCACAAAGCCAGGCTGAATAAGGCCTTAAGCAACCAGGTCTAGTGGGAGGTGTCCCAGTCCATGGCAGGGGATTGGGTCTAGATGACCTTTAAGGTCCCTTCCAACCCTTAACATTCTATGATTCTATGATTTCCATCACTTCAGTTGTCTCAATCTCTGCTTTATATGCCATCCTTACTAATGTATTTTTAAGATATCGGTTAGTTTACATATCTGATAGAAAAATTAACCCTTTTTACAAGTGATTTTCTAAAGAAGTTAGCCAACAATGTGTTTCTAATTGAGGCTTGTAACACACTATGAATTCTTGTGTGCATTTTAATAATTAAAGCAGGGTTACTGCCCTTCTATCAATTATTCTGAAATCACCTGTTGACTATCTGGGATGGTACCTTGCTGTATCTTACAGCAGCTTTTGGCAAAAACTGAATACTAGTATAGATCGTGCTCAGAGATAGCACTTTTATGTTAATCTTAGTAATTAATTTGTTCGACTGAAAATAGAGAATAATACAACAAAGAAGAAACAGTTTGACGTTTCACATCTTAAATTGAAAAAACCAAACCCATTTCCAATGTGTCTCAATACTTTTACGTAGTTAAATAGTTAGACAACAGATTACTTGAATGATTTGTATATAATGATGTAAGCAATTTGCTCTTCCATTACCAAATGAATTCATTACTAACTGCAGTCAGGGCAAATTTGACAGTCTATCCCTTACTGATGCAATTCCAGACATCTCTTGTATTCATGCCTGCTGTCAAGACAATTTCAAGAGTAAGAACATGGGGAACTGCACAGACAATCGAAAAAAAAAAAGTACGAAAGGCACTTGAGCACTATGGGGATGAGCTAGAGTATCAGGAAAAGCCTACAAGGAAACCTAAAGAAAACTGATTCTCTCCTCAACATAGAAAGAAATCCAGGCTGATCCACCAAGGACATCTATTTCTCCATCAATACTCACAGAGAGACATATACGTATTTCTGGCAATTACAGAAGGGATTGCAAATGAGTGATTTGGTGTATTTGGCTGAGCACCTCACACTGGGTGGGAATTTTTTACCCACTGGTTACTGCAATAATATACTTAGTTTTATATACAAAATTCATATTTTCACCCATACAATTTCTGAGTCTTACTCTGTCAAATAACAATTTCTTATTTCCTATATTCCTTCCTACAGTAGACAAAACCCAAACTGTGTTGTTTAACTGAAGAGCTGTAAGTTTCTACACATTGAAGCAAAGAAGCTTCTTCAGAGTGACAGCCAAGTGTACGCTGTGATTTTCCTTGAATGCCATTACTGGGGTAAATTAAGTGTCAGGTTCCAGACTAATTCATCACTTATTAATTAACAATATCAATGATTCTTTTTTCATTATAGATAACACATTTTACTGAGTACCAGAAGCAGTTTTTATTACTAAAGTTATCGCAAAGGCTCTTCCCCAATATCTGCCACAATTAAAAAAACCCCAAAACAGAAAACATTCAATTATAATTTTAATGATAGATCATTTTTCCCTTCACTAAAATGAAAACTTAAAAGCTATTTAATTAAACTGAACGATAACTGAATAACTTTAGCCATGCAGAGAATTAGAACTAAGGCTGCTCTCTCCCCAGACACTAAACTACGGCCAATGATTTATCACAAGGATGGAAACCTTAACAAAGCAAACTATTTTCAGCAGGTTTTTCTTAGTCATAAATAAGATGCCTCTTCAGTAACCTCATTTATTCACATTTTCAATTACAAAATTTTACCTGTCTCTTTCCATAGCATTCAGAGTAATAAGAAGTTGTCAAGAGTGACCACATGCTCTGAATATCAGCAAAGAGTAAAGCTTCAAAGCAAGCTCCAGGTTCTGTTTCATAGTCTCATTGCTTTTAGCGAGCAGAAAGACCAAAATTTTATGTTAACCACCTGCTTAACCTCCTGGTGTGCCTGACAAACTACTTGCCTTACATCATTAGACCAGCTCTGCACCAGCTGCAGCTTTACCATATAGATGATGTTGACATGGACACAGAGACTTTGCAACCAGCAGCAACACCCAATTGGAGCAATTTATTTTTCGTTCTAAACAGTGTACCTGTTTGCTCAGTACATTTCAGAAGTTTCATCTAACCTATAGCTAACCTTGTATGAGTTTGTTTTCCCCTTCCAGGAATTAAAAAGAGAAAGTTTCTTTACATTTCAAATATTATTTGCTAAGTCTCTTCTGTGTGTATTCTGTGCTTCCAGAGGATTAAAGAAGAAATTTTATCACCGAAAGAAGAGGAAAATAGATTTGCAGATGTAGCAATCTTGTAAAACCCAGAGTTCAAAAAAAACATCAAGAAGGAAAAAATAATTTCCCAAATTGTCCTAAGTCTCTTCCTACGGAGATTAAAAGGACAATGATGCAACTCCTACATGACTCTTTTCAACTGCTTATAACAACAGAGCAGCTTCAATTCCATTCCTGTGATTAGGCTCAGGATTATTTCACGCCTGTCTCTTGGTTCCTATATTTGTTGATGTTAGGCATTTTTTGCGAGGTGAACAAAAGTTATTTTATTCAGAGGTGTGAAAAAAAAGAACTGGTTCTTGATGCATTAGTCAGGTTTCCATCACTACGAAGTAAAGTATCAATTGGGATGAAAACCCTAGAAATCACATTTTTTTAAAATTCTTGCCAACTACATAATTACGCCCCAAATGATTTTGTGCCAGGTGGTTTGGCTAACAGATGGAATGGTATATTTGATCACTCTTCATAAACCAAGCTCCTTTCAAACACTGTGAAGCCAGAAGTATCTAAATTATTGATTGACAGTTACATATGCCTAATAATTAATTAAACTCTAGCTACAAATTGCAGTGAGTCTTGTGGGCACTTAAGAAAAAAATACCATATAGGAAATATGTGACAGTGTCTTTACAGTAACATTTTTAAATCATGGCAGATAAAAATACTGGTGTGAAATGATGCACTACAGACAAAAGAGCTTCGGTATGAAGCATAAAAAATGTTTAAAGCGGGATACATTACATAAAAGGCATCAACAAACTGGAGAGGTGGACCCGTGAGAACCTCAGGAAGTTCAGTAAGGCCAAGGGCAAGATCCTGCACCAGAGTAAGGGCAATCTCAAGCACAAGCACAGGCTGAGAGGAGAATTGATCAAGACTAGCCGTGAGGAGAAGGATTAGGAAGTGCTGGTTGATGAGAAGCTCAACATGACCTGGCAATATGTGCTGGCAGCCCAGAAACCAACTGTGTCCTAGGCAGCATCTCCACAGTGTAGGCAGCAGATGATGGCAGGATTCTGCCCCTCTGTCCTGATCAGGTGAGTCCCCATCTGAAGTGCTTCCTCCAGCTCTGGGGGCCAATAGCAGAAGGAGCTATTGGAGCATGGAGCTGCTGGAGTGAGTCCAGAGGAGGCCACAGAGATGCTTTTAGGGCTGGAGCACCTCAGCTACAGAAACAGGTTGGGAGAGCTAGGGGTGTTCAGCCTGGAGAAGAGAAGGATCCAGGGAGACCTTTGAGCCCCTTCCAGTACCTAAAGGGGCTACAAGAGAGCTGGAGAGGGTGGAATGGCTTCCCACTGCCAGAGAGCAGGGTTAGATTAACTATAAGGAAGAAATTGTTCCCTGTGAGGGTGGTGAGGCACTGGCACAGGCTGCCCAGAGAAGCTGTGGATGCCTCATCCCTGGAATTGTTCAAGGACAGGTAGGATGGGGCTTTGAGCAACGTGATCTAGTGGAAGGTGTCCCTGCCCATGGACAGGGTTGGAACTAGCTGGTCTTTAAGGCCCCTTCCAACACAAACTATTTTATGATTCTATGATAACATTAAACATTGTTCCTGTAAGATTATTTTTTGCAATCCTAAACTTCACCAAATGCTTACCAAAACCAGCTAGGGGTTGTGATCAGACCTAACAAATGCAGTCAGGTTCATGAGACTCCTTCCAGACAACATATACTCTATATAACCACCATTAACTCTCTGGAGGGAGAAGTTAAATTGTGATCAAACCATGAGACAGCAGTTGCTTTATCCATCCAGAATTAGGAGCTATCTGAGGCTCATTTATTTCTTGCCTGCATATCCCAGACAAAAATACAGACATCTCTGTCATCCAGTGAATGGCCAGAGAGTCCATTTTGTCTGGATGCATCAAAATGATTGTGTATGTGTTCAACACGTAAAGAAGGCAGACAGTAAATCCAGCATGGTCTTTGAGCACACATGCAGATTAACTGTGCTGAGGATCCGTGGCTGGCATTTCACATTGATGAATAGCACATGTCATCAGTCATTTTCAAGCTGGAAACAGGCTGGATTTTCTGTTCCTGTGCTGATCAGCTGGCCTCAAAAGGTGCAAGAACTCTACAGCAGAGCTGACCCTGTCCCATTAAAGAGCTCCCTAAACATCTACAAACATCAACAATCTCTCAACCCATGTAATGACCCTCATCATAATCCCACAAAGCTCAGGGTAACAACAGACATATTTCCCACCCAACCCTCCCATAGGAAAACAGTAATTAATTTAAAAAACAGAAAATGAGAAAAGCTTTTTGTCATATTATATTAATATCCCTACTCCTGCTATCACAGAGCTATGCCAGAAACACTGATTTAATAGGCACTGCAAAGCAATTACCATGCAAATAATATTAGCCAGCAATTTATTATTTTTTTAGTAAAGTCCTTGTTTTGGCTAGCAGACCACAGTAACAGATTCCAATAAAGCTGGGTAATTGAAAGAAATTGCAAGTGTCTAAATAGCTGTGACACCAAACATATGAAGTAACAGTTCTCAGCCTGGCCTGTTGGTCTGCTTGTGATTTCAAATATGGACAACCTGGGGAGCCAAGACAGGAACAACCTACACAGCAAAAGAGAGTACTGAAGCAATGAGAAGGAAAGATACTCAGGAAAACTGTCTTTTAGTAGGGACATTAGCAAGGAGGACATTGGAGAATAACGCTGAGGGTTTTAAGCCACTTAGGAACTAACATTCCTGCCTCAAATCCTTCCACTGCCCCATTGTTTGGGTTTTTTTCTGCAAAAAACACATTATTTGGACTAAGTCTATCATATTAAAATTAATATATACTCATCTACTTATACCACAGGATTGGAAACTTGCTTAGATTCACCAAAATGCTAAGTTTCACGTTCAGCTTTAGAAGTTGGCATTGATCCTCTTGCCCTGGGTTGATCGTAGTGATATGATATTAGCTAAATCACTTAATTTTTCTGTTCTTCATGTGACTACCAGAAAATGAACTAAGTTGCTTAACTCTCACCAGAGTGCTGTGACTTTCACAAAATTAAGGAAACTGCATATTAGAAGATCTAAAATATTTAATTCCCATACAAAACAGCTACTGACAGCTCTGTACTTGGAGACATAATAAGCTGGCTAACAATCAAATGATGCCTCCTAGGAAATCTGGGACAAGAAAACATGTCGTAGTCAAGTCTGTCATCCCTGGAAAGACCTTTGAAGATCATCATATATGCACACACTTTTTTAGCAGGGCCAGCAGAAGCCAGAAAGGTCACTAGGAAAGTAGCAAAAATGCCAATAGCAAAATACATAAACAATTTTTACACAAAACTTTCAGACTATTTGAGACAGCAAAAACCTCATATTACCAGCACTCAAATCACTAAAGGACTGAACCAAGAAGCAAGGTAAGGGTAATGAGAAGATCCTATGTTGTGTAATGTAGGTTTATTCACAAACTCAGAGCCAGTTACTGCATCCAACTTAATGTAAGTGAACAAACATGAATTTACAAAAAAAGATGTGCCTTCTTTGAAATAAATACCAGTCTTGTTAATGTCTTTATATCTCTAATAATCTTAATGATCTTAATTATTATTAATCTCTTAATTATCTTAACCTTATCTTACAAGGATCACTATGCTAGTATCATAATTGAATTAATACTTCAGCATTTTCCAATCGAAATCTGCCTCATTTCCTCAACAGTTCGTCAGGCAGAGTGGCAGCTGACATGACAAAATCAGGCAGGAACACATTTGGCATTTGCCAAAAACCTCTATCAAGACACACAGTCTTGACTCTCTAGTTTTGCCAAGGAGTAGGAGTATTCACAGGCAAAGATCCCAGTTTTAGACACAAGAGTTTTAAATACAGTATTGGTGGTTAATAAAGCACTAAGTCCCTATACCTCAATTTACTGTTCAACGTCGAAGCTTGTACGCATTTTCACAAATTGAGGGATCACACTGCTGGACTGATTCTGTCACTGTTGTTTCAGACATGGTGTTTCTTGCTATAGTACAAACCCAGGGTCACTGAGGAGAAGGTGCCGTTAGCACTGCTCTTTCCATGTAATGTGAACAGTAGGAAGTCTCCCTGCCCAACCATGGATCAAGTGATGTGTTTTCCCAGGGAACAGAGTTTGGCCTAGAAGTGTTGTGGCAATAAAGTCTGCAATCACAATATCTGTCGGTGAATTGATTATGCTCCTCACCACAGGAGCCTTGGAGGAAGCCAAACTAATTGCGCATAAATGGGAGCTCCGTTGCAATCTTCCCATTCTGTGCAGGTTTTCCTAGCCAACAGGTTATTTCCAGACCTGTCCTGAGAAGTTGGTAGCTCAGCTTAGTTAATTTCATAGTCTGATTTTATCACAGGAATTTAAAAGATTGACAATTACACCAGTATCATAGAGAAACCAGAACCTCTTTGGTTACGAAGCTTTTTCGCTTCGGCTCACTCTACAGATGGGAACTTGGCATTGACAATGCTGATTAAACTGGAGCATGTCTGGATGGATACAGAGAAAGGTTTTTTTCCTTAGACACATCACTCCATCAAGGGCTTGGTTAAATCTCATACCAATCTTTAATACAATACAGCGCTCCTAAATAACCTTGTCATCTCGTTTCACTGTCAGTGGCTACTTTGGTTAGACAGTGCTTGACAGCTAATAAAACATAAACACAGACAACTAGACCATTCTCTTAGAACTCTGTGAAAGAGGTTGTTTTAGCATAAAGAAATTTGAAACTAATATATCAATGCCATCAAAGAAGAAAATAAAATTCTGGTTTACTTCTGCCATGGTAACTAGAAGGCTTGATTCTCAGATCACAGTCTGGTTAATCCAGAAGGTTTCTACTCCTCTAGTGATGTTACAGCCTTCATTTTTTCTGGAAGTTTCTGCTAAATTTGTGTATTCAGCTGGCTGGCTTCAGATTTTTCAAAGATAAGTGAAGTTTCTCCAGAATTATGCTAGCAAGGGAGTATCAGCTCATCCCAGATATCTGGAGGATTCGTGGAAGTGTGAATCCAGGGCTACAGACACAACATTTCCTTGCATGGATAGAAAATGAATGGTCTCCTATTTCAGAGCCAAGAAGGAACAGTCTCGAGCCACACAAGGACACACATCCCACCAGAGAGGACAGCAGCTTGCTGAAAATGACTTTGAACAGCTACTTCCAGACACAACCATAACTTTGGCAGTAAATTCCACTAAAATAACTGAAATCACCTCCAGCAAGGTCCTTTATCTCTGACTGACTGTGAAATACAAGTTTCCCCATTAGGGCTCAGGAATTGTTGCAGCCTACATTCACACCCTACTTCAGAGTAATTTCCTCAAGTAGGTAAGTAATGTCATTTGAGAATACAGATTTGCTTAATGTCAGAAAAGAAACAAGAATTCCCCACAATAAGGTACTGACAGTGGCATATAAAATGGCTGGATTAAAGCCAATTGAATGCTTCCCATCTAGGCTAGTCTCAACAGCCATTAGAACAACATCAGATGATATTCATGGGATAAGAAACTATTCTAGACAAAAGCAGCACGGAGAAACAACACAAGGTTTTCAAGTCTTTTGTAAGGGAAACTTCAATTGTCCTCTGTGTCTACACAGGGTAAGATAAGAAACAATGAGCTCAATTTGCAACAAAAGAGATTTGGATTCCATATTAGAAAGCATTTGCTAACTGTAAATACAGTTCAGCAGATGAAATAAGCTCTATTTGTGCCCAGAATTTTGGCATTTTAATTCTTTACAGCAACTGAACTGTATTAGGACTCTTCCAAATAACTCTCCATATTATATAGTTTTTTAGGAACAAGAACATTTTGCATTTTATTTTGAAAAATTAAGACCTTCTTCACTTACTATGATCTCATGTATTTTCTTAAAGCTATCTACACATACAAATATTTAAGTGAAATACACATGTGCATGCATGCGTATTCATAAGTTTTTGACAGCATGCAAACTGACATGGAATGAAACAATTAGATTGGATTAAGGGAATTTTCAGAGAACATCTAACCTCTACATTAAAGCTGTTGTGCAGAAATCCCTACGTTCGGATTGGTACACAGGTCTGTACCATTCTGAGGTGTAAAATTCCTGAGTGGCCATCCACCTTCAAGCAGGTATGTAGGCAGCTGTAGTGAGAATCTCACAGCAAGGTCTCATCTAAAAGGTGGCATCACTTAGAGAAGAACAAACTCACACTCTTCTTTGCAAGTGCATCTGCATATTGTCACTAATACGCTCCAGATAGACTTGACAGTACTTGTCTTAGGGTTAATGGAAATTCCTGTTGACTTGACAGCACAGGCAGACCACTGCTTAGTGATTTTGAAAATAAAGTGCAAGTTTGAGATACAAACAAGGACACATGTTCTTGGCTTTATTCTATTTCCTTATTTTATATACAACATAAAGGCAGAGTAGGACAGAGCTGTAAATCCCTGGTTTTATTTTATTAAGCTACTAGTTTATAAATTGGACTATTTTTGATCCCTGCTTTTTTCAGTTGCATTTTGTTCCAAGAATGTTTGTTCTTTTATTTTAAAGATGAAAGACTGCCAGAAGAAAGAACGGTATCACTCTATCAGATTTTTCATATTCAGAGCAGGATTAAAATGTTAAGAATTCCAAATGGGTTTGACAATAAGGATATAGAAGAGCTTAATTCAAACATGTCTTTATACTTTCATTTTCTAAAATAATGTATACAAGTTATTAAATATTGTTATTTAGCAGGTAAATGATAGGGAAAAATAATGGAAAGCACTTTAAGAAGCTATTTAGCTCACTTGCCTGCAAAAAGTCAAAATCAATGGTATCATTCCTGACAAATGTGGCTATTATCAAAACCCTCTACTGATAAGGATTTTGAAGCATCCTCGGGCAATATCCATCTGTGCTGAACTCTCTTTACTCCTATTACATTGTCCTTAATTCTAATCTAAACCTTCCCTGCTGCAATATTATTCCAGAACCACTTCTCCTAACCAGCAGGAAAATGTAACCTGTTTATTCTATTCCACTTTGAAACAGCATTTTACATAGTTCAGGACATGGAGGAAAAAATGGGAGTAATTTTCACTTCTCCAGACAGAACTCTTCATTTGATCTTCTCTCATCAGTCATATTTTTTTCTAGGTTTTTGATCATTCTTTTCATGTTTCTTTTCAATCATAATTCATCTTTCTTTCAGTCTGGGCCCCAAACTGACACAGTACGCCAGCAAAGGTCTTACGAATGCGCTGAGGTAATATACCCTGCTTAGACCTGGCTGGCCTAGGAACAGATTATGATGCACTAACACTCACCTACATCCTTTTCTAAAGAATCACTGCAGCCTAAATTAGTTGTCTCTTTTTATAAAATCCGTATTTTGTTACACAAATACATTAGGGAAGATGATCAATGAAATATATTTAGGATAACCAGAGGGCTGGAACACCTTGCCCATGAGGACAGGCTGAGAGAGTTGGGATTGCTCAGCCTGGAGAAGCGAAGGCTCTCGGGAGATCTTACAGCACCTTCCAGTACCTAAAGGGGCTACAAGAGACCTTGGAGAGAGACTTCGGTTAACGGTTACACAAATACATTAGGGAAGATGATCAATGAAATATATTTAGGATAACCAGAGGGCTGGAACACCTTGCCCATGAGGACAGGCTGAGAGAGTTGGGATTGCTCAGCCTGGAGAAGCGAAGGCTCTCGGGAGATCTTACAGCACCTTCCAGTACCTAAAGGGGCTACAAGAGACCTTGGAGAGAGACTTCGGTTAACGGTTTGGAGTGACAGGGGGGGATTGGATTGCTCAGCCTGGAGAAGCGAAGGCTCTCGGGAGATCTTACAGCACCTTCCAGTACCTAAAGGGGCTAAAAGAGACCGAGAGGCTTCACTTCGGTTAACGGTTTGGAGTGACAGGACAAGGGGGAATGGCTTCACACTGACAGAGGGCAGGGTTAGACAGGATATTGGGAAGAAATTTTACACTGTGAAGATGGTGAGGCACTGGCACAGGTTGCCCAGAGAAGCTGTGGCTGCCCCATCCCTGGAAGTGTTCAAGGCCAGGTTGGATGGGGCTTGGAGCAACCTGAGGTCTCATGGAAAGTGTCCCTGCCCATGGCAGAGGTTTGGGACTAGCTACTGCTTAAGATGTTTTCCAATCCAAACTGTTCTGTGATTCTATGATTTTGCTTTCTTATGAATAAATACTGAGACTGCATATCTGTGCTTGCCAATAATTTAAGCAATTTTTGTCACTGCTGTCTGTTTTGTTTAATATGTCAGTTACATTCATAAAGTTCAGTACTGTCAATACTGTGTATACATGAAATGACATTTATTTAAGAAAACAGTTTTCTTTGACCTCATTCATCTAAACTGACCACAAATAAATACATTTGCACAAGCTGTTGTTAATTTATATGCCTATTTCAGCCAGACACTTAACCATATCCTTAACCAGAGATACCCTTTACAGTGGCCTAAAACTGGGAGCAAGCTATTCAATATAAAATAATAAGTCTTTCCTCTCATAATCTGCAGTATGGAAATGCACTGTATTGAAAAACACTTCTAGAAAATATTTGAAGACAACAATTCTGTTTCTGAAAATAATTTAGTCATCAGAACAATGATATATTGAACAAGACACTACTAAACAATACTTTTTTAAAAGTATATTGAGAATTTTTTTTGCCATATAAAGACAGTGCTTTCATTTTCCTATCCCTTACAGGGAACGGCAGCTCTCCTGACAGCACTGCAGTACTTCCTCTGGATATGGCCCAAGTAAGCTGACATTTGAGAGACATCACAAAGCTCAGAGGAACTATATTAATTATTATAAAAAGTCAAAGCTGTCTTCAGAATATCTCAAATAACATTAGGCAAATCAGTATTGTGTAGAACATGTTAGGGTTAAATTACACCTCACATATTACCTTAAGCTCCAATCTTTGTCATAGGTTTTAATTAAACCTTTTTAATTAAGCAAAATAAAGCACATATCAGGAATAATGGTTTAATGAGAATATGAATACTCAGATGGGAGATGTGAAAGCTAAAGCGCTTTAATGACCTGATTAAAAGGCCACTGATGCAAACAGAAAGACTTCACATATCATAGAATCATTGAATGGTTTGCGTTGGAAGGGAGCGCAAAGACTAGCTAGTTCCAAACCCACGCCATGGGCAGAGACACATTCCACTAGACAGGTTACTCCAAAACTCATTCAACCTGGCCTTGAATACTTCCAGGGATGGGGCACCCACAGCTTCTCTGGACAACCTGTGCCAGTGTCTCACCACCCTCATAGGGAACAATTTCTTCCTACCATCCAACTTATCCTTGCCCTCTGTCAGTGTGAAGCCATTCCCCCTTGTCCTGTCACTCCATGTCCTTTTTACAAAGTCTATCTTCAGCCCTCCTGTAGCCCCTGTAGGTACAGGAAGGCACTTAAAAGTCTCCACGAGTCTTCTCTTCTCCAGGCTGAGCAGCCCCAACTCTCAGCCTGTCTCCATGGAAGACTTGCTGCCACTCTGATATTTATCAGCCTAAAATGTCTCAATGGCCAATACACACAAAGGTATCTCACACAAACTTCTGTATTTTGTCACCAATTCTCTGTGGTTTTCTTTGCCCTCTACCTTGAAACCACTCTTTACACTCACAAATCTCTTGTCTTCAAGGCTAATGACTTTGGACTCTTCATTCTTATACAACCTTCTATGTTAACTTCTTGCACATCTTTCTTGGCTGATTGTTTTTTCCCATCCCATCTTGTCTGTTTTCACACCTGGCACCACAACCTCTTCCTTGTCTCTCCCTTGTCTCCCACCCTATCTTCTTCCACATAATTACTAGCAAAAACATCTTCATGTGAGCTGTCCAGAAAGGGTCTCTCACTACCTATATCCCTTGTCTACAGACCTGAATTTAAGACTAATTTCTCAATATCTATCTACATCCCCATTTTTTTAAATTTTCATCTACTAGAAGTTTTCCTCTTTCTTCTGTTTTTGCTAATCTGATGCATACATTTCCGGCAAATGCATTGTGTCCTCAAGGCTCACTGTTACTCAATCCATATATTAAGCTAGAATGACTTCCAAATATATCAACTTCCTAAGCATAGCTGTGATATCAGGTTTCAAGACATTTGATCCAGTTTCTGTTTGAGTTGTAATCTCTTTGGGACATGCTTGGTGTCTTCATTTGCATTCTGTATGTAATATTTCATAAACTATTTTTAAAAGATGTGAAGTTTTTTGCTGTCACTTATGACTTTAGCATTAAAGCTATATCATAGCTAGTGTCTGGAAAAGTTCTGTCTTTAGAAAGTTTCTATTCAGTCCTAATTCTGGCGAAATTGGACTGGATTTAATGAAATCCCTGACTAAATCCAGACTGACGTAATACTTAGATCTGTGAACACTGGAAGTTTTCCATTACATAAATGAATCCAGAGAAACAATCTAGAGACACATTATGAACCAGAACACTTATATATATATAATTTAATGCTAAAAACTATCTGATTGGTAATTTATTTTTTTTTTGTGCATGCATGTATGAGTAACCATAGCCTGGTACTTCCTGAGTTTTACTGCTTTTTCATTACCGTTATTCTTGAGAATGACTTCTGGGTGGAATCAGACAGAAATGCTGATTAGAACACATTGGAAATTTTATTTTATATATTCAGGATTAAATATATTTTTCATGAACATTATTTTTTAACTATCACATTTTCGGACTTTAGAGCAAGAACTACCAAGAGTTTGAATTCAATCAATTTCTTTGTGAGGTCACATGAGTAATTTGTATAAACCATCTTTATATTTCACATGGACACTCCAAGACTGTTAAAAGCAGCAATTTATCTCTTAAGTCCAATGCAATCACCAGCTGAACTAATGAATTCACTGCATGGCCTTGACTCTTTACTATTTGGTTTAGCACAGGCAAGGTAAATATCATATATATTCTCTCCCGATCACCTCTCTCTCTCCCCCTCCCCATATACATGTGTATATATAAAGATTATATAAACTCTCACTATATATATATACATATATATATATATAGGTGGATGTATATATTCATGCTGACTGATATTTCTGTTCCAGACATGCTATTCACTATTAGTCATGATAATCCTAAGAATCTTTCTGATTTCTTGTATTGCATTTAGAATAATTTAGTATTATCAAGTAGATAATATTTATCAGCTTTTTTTGGAGCTCTTAGAATTCATTTTACCAGCAAAGGGTGTGCCCACCGTGCTAAAAGTACATATACAGTGAAGAGAGCCTTTAGGAGAAAAAAGTTTCTATTATAAAGACAGAGGTAGAATACTTCCTTTAGTTCCTCATTGCTTACCTAATTTCATTTAACTGATGATATTGTTTTGCCTTTACCAGATGTTTAACCTTAGTGAAGGCCTAGCAGTGACTACCACTCAGACTTTGGCAAAGATCCTGAAGAGATTTGGAACCTTATCAGATAATATTGCTGCTGCTAAAAGCAAGCACAACTCCTTCACTGGGATCTTTATATGGCTTTGCTAGAACATTTTTCTCTCTGACTTGTTAGCGGCCAAACTAACCAGACTTCAGTGACAAATGATATACTTAACCCTCCAGAAAGGAATCCCAACTTGTTTTTCAGGACTGTTTTCATTTCTTTTGTCTGAACGATCCGACAAAGACAGATTACCTTCCAAAGAATTGATGCGGCAACCTCAATGTTTGGAAAAGCTTCTCAAGAATATCATTTCATCCGAGTGTTTTTGTCTTTTTGTTTGATTGCTTTTGGGGAACGAAGGAGATATATGCAGAATGTAATAAAAAAAAGATCTACAACAGCAAAATTGTCTTAAATCTCTGAGATGCTATTTCCCTATTTTAGTATAGCAAACAAATTATCGATGTTTTCAGCAT
Organism: Acanthisitta chloris; assembly: GCF_000695815.1. NCBI lineage: Eukaryota > Metazoa > Chordata > Aves > Passeriformes > Acanthisittidae > Acanthisitta > Acanthisitta chloris. Next base: position 1,102 of record NW_008657757.1, on the reverse strand, counting down.
TCAGGGATGAAGTCTGGAACAACCACATATCTCCTCAGATTTTAAGTGTCATTAATGAGTTGATGCCGTAACAGAGTCAAAGAGCACAGGTGTAGATGAGACCTTTGAAAGCTATTTAGTGTTTCGCTTTCTCCAGGAGATATCTTCCAAGTCATCTAGTCCTTATACAACTCTCAGAGAAGGCAACAATATCTTCTTAGTGACTTTAGCATCAGGTATATTTATTCGACTACAAGGAAATTATATTTATAAATAAGTAAACTGGTCAAGAGACTTTTACTCATTATATTTCCAAAGCCTGGAGTAGTTCCATAATTGTCTTGACCCTCTTAGTCAAGACATGGTTGATTTTCAGCCTTAATCTTCCTTGTTCTCATCTCATTCTTCCCACCAAGCTACACCACCACTGGAACTAAGACTTACATAATCAGCTTTTTTTTTTTTCCCCCATATCCATGCTTTTCAAACACCTACATACATATCACATCCTCCTTAGTTGCTCTAGATCAATGTTTCAACTAATTCTTCATGACAGGATGTCAATGTCAAGTATTATTGAGCCTTAAACAGAGTCAGGGATTGCCAAATGTAATATTCAAGCATCTTCCCAAGCAAACTGTTGAGAGGTGATTGTAGGGAGGCTCTGATTCAGCTGCACTTACCTACTTTTCTGAAATTATCTTTTTAACCTGCTTTTTCTGATTCTTTGTTCTGAAGGGTGCAATGGTTTATTACTCTATGGTCATATGAAAATTAGTTTAATTTTCATCACTGGAGCAGAAAAAGCCATGAAGCCAAGGCACAGCAAAAATTCTGTTGACAAATAATGTGTGGTCTACTTTCCTTTCCCTTCACAAATGCAATGGAGACAATCTGATGGTGCAGATCAAATGAATTTTTCATGGGATCTTGAAAAATAAATATGGATCTCAAAATTATCTTTACATTTTGAATTAAATGTACTTCAACAACCATTGTTAAGGTGGGTGACTCATAAACACATGACATTGCACAGGCAAGAAAACAAAACTGTGTAAATAAAGTGAATTTATTTTTAAAACTATTGTACTATATTGCCAAGCCATTTTTATATATACATATA
>NW_008657756.1:662-1773 GCF_000695815.1 Acanthisitta chloris | reverse complement strand
TCTCTCCTTACTTAGTACTGCTCTTAAGTTCTCACCAGTCCCTTTTCCTCCAGCTCCACTACTTAGTCCTCAAGGAAGAGGAGAAGAGACACCCTGCTTTCTGGGCTGGGAGCCAGCTCATGGTAGAAAGGGGAACAAATGGAGCCAGATGAGAGAGGGTACAGGCTAGAATGAAATTGTGACTTTTTTATTCCTAGGACCATATAGGACATTCCCTGCAGGACACATCTGCTCTGTCGAATGCAGCTGTCCAAATAACCACTATTGTCTTCATAGTAAAAACAGGACTCCTTTTAGGATAGGATGATGTAAATCCAGTCCAGGCTCACTCATAAATTTTGATGAGCTAGAGAAACAGTTCCTTTAAGTGTTGGACTTCTTAGAGATGTTACATGCCTCCTGAGATTTGCATTGCTCTTGGCTGGAGTTTCAATGCATGAACACATCTATGAGAGTGTTCACAGACACTAATTCTAGCCTAGGGAGAGCATTTTGAAGTTAAGCCCCTACTCTGTGCAGCAGACAACCTCCTGCACAGGACAGCCAAGGAGATCAGCCTCTCCAGGCTGACAGCTGCCTGCAAAGAACCAATCACCTGTTTCTTCAACAGAGTAGTCTTGCATTAATTTCTCTTATAACAAAGTGCTTTCATCTGGTTCAGACTCAGCCCAGTCACATTTTACCTTCTTAAAACTGTTGCCTGAGCTCTGACATTGTACAGGTGCCTTGCCCTGCATTTTGGATGTTTGGAATAGCTGCAGTAATCCCATTTCTAATCCTAAACCAGTAACTGTGACTCAATTGTTCAGATTTAACACCCTGCTAAAATAAACCACTGTTGTGATCTGTGCTTTTATAATGAATGGGTAGGGAGGGGGATCCTGCATGTGAACAATAGACTTTTGTATGGCAGTGGCTCTGAAGTCTTAAGAGCCATTTACTGGAAATTGCTTGTATGCATACTGATTGTTCACATGACCATGATGTGGGCTAGGAGGATGGACTACAAGTCCTATGAGGAGAGGCTGAGGGAGCTGGGGGTGTTTAGCCTGGAGAAGAGGAGGCTCAGGGGAGACCTTATCACCCTCTACAACTACCTGAAAGGCTGTAC
>NW_008657756.1:0-268 GCF_000695815.1 Acanthisitta chloris | reverse complement strand
AAACATGAAAAAATGTCTATTTTCATCAGTCAGGAAGCCCCTGCCTTTGAAAGGCTATCACAAAAATTTGTGATGAATTTACCAGCCTGTGGAAATAAAAAGAGAAGGAGAATGGGGCTTGGTCCCAGAGAGCAGGGCTGCTTAAAGGCATATTGGTGTAAGCATCCTGACATGTGGAGGTTCTCACCTCTTGTGCCTTCCACTTTTCATTTGTCCCTTGGTTGCATCATTGACTGGAGACTGACATAAGAGGAATAATTACCATCTA
>NW_008657755.1:2157-8045 GCF_000695815.1 Acanthisitta chloris | reverse complement strand
CAGCGAGGCGGCGGACGCTGGCGGCAGCAGGGCTGAGGACTGCCTCCCGGGAGCTGCCGCGGGCGATGGACAGCTCCTCCCGGGATACCACGTGCTGGGGAGTGAGGGCTCCGTGCCAGCACACAGGAGCACCCCAGATGCTGAAGAGGGTAGTGGGGGTGTTGGCATCTCAGGATTATCACGTTCTGGCAGCCCAGAGGAAAGATGACCCAAGCCCTTTGAACCTTTGCCATAGCATCCCTGTTGGGCAGGGAGAGCCGAAGGACACGCTGAGGAACACCACGGACAGGGCTGGGAGCAGCCAGTGCCGCAGCCCCGGTGGGATGTCCCCCGAGGAGCCTGTTGGGCAGAGACAGCTAACCAAAGGAATGGTGGTAGCCAACGGCAAGCCAGTTCTTGTTCCCGTTGGATCTGAGCCCCTCAGGTCTTCCCCTGCAGAGCCCCTGGTGCAGCAGAGCCCGGAGGCACAGGCCCAAGGAGCCGTTCTGGACAAAGACCCGTCCCTGGCGCAGCCACCCAGCTCCTCACACCTGCCCTCCCACTTCATGAGAGGAGCCATCATCCAGCTGGCCACGGGCGAGCTGAAGCGCGTGGAGGACCTGCAGACGCAGGACTTTGTTCGCAGTGCGGAGGTGAGTGGGGGCCTGAAGATCGACTCCAGCACCGTGGTGGATGTTCAGGAGAGTCAGTGGCCTGGGCTTGTCACGCTGCATTTTGTGGTTGGGGAGCAGCAAAGTAAAGTGAGCATTGATGTGCCCCCGGAGCATCCCTTCTTTGTGTATGGCCAGGGCTGGTCCTCCTGCAGCCCGGGGCGGACTGCCCAGCTCTTTGCTTTGCCCTGCCATAGGCTGCAGGTGGGGGATGTCTGCATCTCAATCAGTTTACAGAGCATGAACGGCAACTCTGCCTCTCAGGCCAACTCCCCTCTCACGGATCAGCTGGTATCTGCTAGGGAGAGGTCTGAACGAACAGCTCAGGGGCCCAGAGAGCCACCTGACAGAGCTGCCGAGAAGAAGAGCCACACAGACAGGGACAGCGCGGCCCAGAGCTCTCGTGCAGAGCCCTCTCAGGCTGAGGCTGGCAGTCAGCACAGCTGGGCAGCCCCAGGCTTCCAAAGATACAGCGTGCAGGCAGAGGAGCCCCGACCCTCCCTGCTCCGTCCCTCGTTCATCCCCCAGGAGGTGAAGCTGTCTATCGAAGGGCGCTCGAACGCAGGGAAGTGACCCCTTGAGGAGTGAGCAGGGCAGCCCCTGTGGGTGAGCCTCACCGTCAGGTGGGTGGGGAGATTGCACAGACTCTGTGACAGGTTCACCAGCAAGGCTGCTCTCTGCCCTGCAGGGCTGGCTGACCAGGTCCTCCTGGGGAGTCAGGAGGGCTCCAGTGCCTCAGGGAGCAGCGACAGGCTAGCTGGGGTGGAGAGCAGGGATGTGCTCAGGAGCTGCGACAAAAGCATTCCAGAGGCTGGAATCTGGGGCTTCCTCCCTCCTCCCGGGATAACTGACTCCCTGCGGGGCAGGGCTGAGTGTTCGGGACAGGTGGGAGATAAGGAGGGCAGACATGGCCTAAGGTAGCAGATACAATTGCTGAAGATTTTATTCCTCCTTTCTCATGATGAGGAGAGAAGGGTCCCCATGGGAGTTTGGGGGCTCCACTCCCAGTATCCCCTTTGTTCACACATGCACTTTAAAAGGACCATTCACCAACGGAGCTCTCGGGGGGCAGGACAGAGGTGCTTCTCTGGTGGTTCTGGTTAATGTCTCTTCCACTGAATCCAACTGCTCTTTCTTCTTGCAAAGAATGTAGAGATTTGAATGAATCACAGAAATTCAAGAGGAAGGACCAAAAGGATGGGTTTGGGTGTAGGTGAATAGGAATCTGAGCACTTGGGGTGGGACACAGCTGGGATGGGAGATGTTCTTTTCCTACTATAAAATACATTTCATTGTTTGCCACCAAATCAAATCTTTCTTCCCATGTTAATAACTTTTTAAAAAAATCTCCTGGGCTTGTAGCTTTTGCAGAGGCTTAGCCTAGGGATGAATGGAGTTCGGGATTTTTGTTTGGCTGGATATGGGGTTTTGTTGGTTTGTTTCATTTTTTTAAAGCTGGAGTAAAATACATTCAGCATTCTATAGGGAAGGATGTAAACATCCTTTTTCTGTGAGAAGACCGAGGCTATTTTGTAATTAAGTCAAAGAAAAATGTTCCAGATGGCTATTTCTTCCCTGCAGGCAGTTTCCTGAATAAGCTCTAGACAAGAGACAAGTGTTTGTGCATGTGCAGGCAAGGTACAAAGTTTCTGCTCAGTACAGTTCTATGATCAGTGCAGGGACTCTGAAAATATCACAGGGCATTTTGCGGTGGTTTAAGTGTCAGTCTTTCTGATGCTTCACTTTGGAGTTCCTCTGCAGAACAACGTGGTAAAGTCAAGAGTGGTCTCTTTCATGGCGAGATTTAATACAAATGTGTATGAATACCTCATTGTGGTAGTAACACTCTGTTGAGTGAAAGTTCCTGTAGTTACACTAATCTGCCCTCTCTGATGGTGTGTTATGACACCATCTCTAACTGCTCAGCTAGGATAGAGATTAGTCACTGTTGTGGTGAAGAGTCTTCACTGACTTAGCCTGGGTCAGGTATTCCTCATGTTCAGGTGCCCATCTCCGTGCTGGGACCAGGCTTTGGAGAGGAGTGTTCTCCGCATGCAGAGTCCTCGTGTCCCTTGTGCTGTTTTCGTCTCCCTGATCTCATGTCCCTGAAGGTCCTGTCAGCTGTGCCTGACTCCTGGGCACCACTCCTCTCTCACAGAGTGGCACGTGTGTCTGCCCCTCTCCTTGCAGCAGTGCTGTCTCAGGGCTGTCCTGCACTCACCAGGAGTGTGTCCTCTGACCAGCGGGCTGCTGCTGACTCTGTGAGGGATGCTCTGCCTCGGTATTGGGCCAATTAGAGAGTCTTCAGAATGTCCCTTCCATCCTGGCCTCAGTCTTGTTTCCCTAGCACATTGCTAGCCATTTCTGTTGCCTTTGACATGCCTGCAGTGGGACAGAGGCTTTTCAGGCCTTAGGTGGGATATGTGCTGATCATGCCTTCAGTGTTTGTGCCTCACAGGGCTGTCCAGAAAGAGGATGCTGCCTGTGTCACGTGTAGCTGCCCCCAAACGACACTACCAATCTCAACAGCTGCATTTGAGATGTGTGAGGTCATGGTGATGCTGTCCTGTGAAGACTCTGCCTGCTCAGGTGCAGTAGCTGCAGGAACAGATGCTGTTCTCATGACCCTGTTTGTCAGTGAAGTGTCTGTCTGGGCCTAGGGTCCAGCATCGTCCCTCGGGGGGTGTCACAGTCCCTGTTCACTGGACTCTCCTATGCAAAGAACTCGATTAATGTTGGTAATTAGTACTTAATGCTCAGGATATCCGAGGTGTCTGTGGCCAAAGGCAGGAGGCAGAGGAGCCTGGGCTCTCATGCCTGTTCTTTGTGCAGTGCATGCAGAGGAACTCGGAGCTGTGGCAGCTGAGAAAGGGATCTCACATACATATGCCGTGTGAATGTAGAGAGGCAGGTTACACCAGAGAGGGAATGTCTGAGCACTGGAGGTGCAGAGCCTGTGTTACTGTCTCAGAGTGAGGGTCGAGCCTAGCCTCTCCTGTCCCATGTGTTCCTGTCTCAGTGAGGGTGTGAGAGCCTCTCCTGTCCCGTGTGTGTTCCTCTCTCAGTTGTGAGAGCCTCTCCTGTCCCATGTGTGTTTTGTGATGACTTCTCAATCTCGGCCGCACTGCGCAGTGTTCTGAATGGGCAGCACTGATGAATGAGGCAAGATGCTGTGTGGCTAAAATAGCTCTGTACTGTAGGCAGCAGAAGGGCTGTGAAGGTGCTGTCCCTGGTGTTTACTTGGCCTCTCACCTGGCCTTTGGCTTGCTGCACATTGGTTGAGTGCAGTCCTGAGCTCTGTGGAACAGATCAGGGTGAATTGGACCTCGGTGCTTCTACCCATACTCCCTGTCAGTCCCACTGTTGTGTATGTTTCAGCTGCCAGCTCTTCCCTGGAAGGAGAGGTTTGGGGCACAGCTCATGGCAGAGCACTGAGATGAAGAATCTGTGCTTCTGCCTGCTTGCCCCAAAGGGTGGACAGGAGGGGGCCACGGGCAGCCCCCCAGCCCAGCTCAGGAGTACTGGTATCACTGGAACCTGCCCTTACTGGGCTGGGCTGTGTGGCTCAGCACTGTAGTGGTGGTTGTACTGAGCACTGAGGCTCTCCTGGGACAGGGAGTGTGTGAGACAAGCTCTGCTGCAGGCAGAAAGGCTGTGAATGAGCCCATGGAGGAAGCTTTTATCTCTTGGGTTTACAGGGAAAGGAGGAGGTGAAGCCAGGAGGACATTGTGGAGTGGGATGGGTTCCTGGGCTTTTCCACTGGCAGAGATATGACAGACTTCTCAGAGAAATATACCGTGTTCCTGCTGCTATTGTGAGGGGAGGAGAGCTGTGGTCTGTCCTGCCTGGAGGAGGAGAAGGAGGCCTCCTGGCCCTGGCCTTGCCCAGCTCGTGCTCTGTGGCAGAAGTCTGTGGGATGCAATAATGGGTGTCTGTATTCATCTGTCTCATCCCATGGAACATTGCTCGGGTCGGCTGCCTGGCGCAGGCCAGGCCTGTCTCTGAGCTGTGTGGTCACTGTTACTCCAGGACCGTGAGACTTGCTCCAAGCAATGAATGCTCATCACTACCAGACTATGCAGAGGAAGCTCTGTCTGGAAGGAGGGAAGCTGCAGAGGCCTCTCTGCCTCCCCCTTCCAGCCGCTGAGCAGGTATAATGCACTTTTCACATTAAGTGTCCCTGTCCCCACCCCACACTTGAAGTCACTTTCCCCCATAGAGAACTAACAATCATTGTTCCTCAGAAAATATTGTAAAAGAAACTACAGCAGCTGGAGTAGCCCAAATGCTAGTTCCTGCCCACAGCAGCACACGTGCCTTTCCCCAGCATCACTGCTCTTTGTCTGTCAGGCCCTAGGGCCTGACACTGTGCAGAAGCTGCTAAGATGGCCATGAATGCACATTCTGTACAGTCTGGCCCAGGGTGTTCCATGTATGGCTTAAAACGCTGATGGTCCAGGCCCTTCCACGGCCTTCACACCTGTCTGTGGAGGGCGAAATTGCCCCGAGGTCCTTCTAGGCTGCTGCCATCCACCCTGCACACTCGAGTTGTTTGTGGCTTTCATGGCACCTTAGCGCCGGGGAGGGTCTGCCCAGAGCGAGGCAGGCAGGGGGAGCTGGCTGGGCTGCCCTGAGGCAGGGAGGTGTTTGTAGATAAGTGCTGACCCCTCAGTATAACCCCAGTATATGGCTGTATTAACATGTAACCGACGCAGTGTATTAAAGCCTTAGAACTAGTCAGGTGCTCCCCTCCGACCTTGTCCCTGCCCCTCTCCTCCTACCTGATCTTTAACAAAGCATTAATAATTCTAAGGATAATCTCTATTTTGTTGTGCTTTTTTTGTAACTGTTTTAAATAAATCAATTTGTACTGTATATTTGTACTTTTGGTGAGATCCTTTTTCCTGTTTTACCATTTTAAGTCTGTACTTGGCTACACACAGATTGTATTTTTATTGTTAATGCTCTTATGAATATTGCATTTAACTTGTTGACTCTGTAAACACAATATATATCTATATATATATATCTATATATAAACCAATAGCTTTTCCTTTGGTGTTTGAGACTTTTTGCTTGTCTGTAGCATCAGTGATCATTAGGATGTGGCTTCTCTGGTCTTACACAGTGACCTGGGGACTCATGACAAGGGCAAGGTACAGGCTCTCTGACAGCTGTGAAATTCTGTGTTTTCAGATACTTACGCTTTTATGTGGTCTCTCCTGAACCCCTTGGAA
>NW_008657755.1:337-2120 GCF_000695815.1 Acanthisitta chloris | reverse complement strand
GTTCCAGCTGCAGGATGCAGAGGGAAGGGAAGGTACATCTCTGCTGGCCAAGCAAAACACGGGAGGTACAGCAAAAGCAAATATTGCCAGGAGCAAACTGTGAGTTTGAGTATAAAAACGGACAGAGGTAAGGATAAAAGTGGGAGATCAGAGAACAAAGTAGCTCACAAACAAAGGAACATGGAACTGAACAGCTCCTTCCCAGATCGTGTGCCTTCTCCCAGAGTGGGAGAGGCAGGGATGGCTCCTGGGTGTCAGTTCTACATGATGAATGACATGTTAAAACAGCTTCTGTACCAGGAGGAAAGGAGATGTTTCAGTGGCATGTGGAGGAATCTGTAGCACTGAAAAGCTTCAGTGCGGTTTCCTAGCAGCATCCCCAGGCCTTGGCTGCAAGGGTAGTTCATTATCTCCCGAAAAATGCAACGTTAGGCGCTCTGAAGGCAACTATTTTAACTAAAGAGACTGCAATCAAAGTTTTTAAACTGAAAAATGAGGGGGGAAACAGGGTTCTAAATAGTCTGGTCAAAAGGTTTTGCTTCTTGTTTTCACTTTACTCTTCTGATCTCGAGTAGGAATCGTGTGGTCACCATTTCTGACTGAAAAGGAAACAGCCATGAGAGAGAAGACAGTGGCTCCCAGGGCATTTGAACCACCGTGTGACTCCAGACCTTAACTAGAAAGGCTGTGGAGGTAGTAGGGGTTTTCAGGCTACAAAGCAGAGCTGTGACACATCGGCCCTTGGTGGGCAGATGTTTGGAAACCACAAAGCCGCAACATGCATGTTCAGGTGCTCATTCTGAAAGAAACCAAATGATGGAGAGGAACACCTCTTTGCCCTGCGTGAGTCCTGTGCCACTGCTTTGCCTTCTCCAGTTTGAAGACACCTAGATTTAATTTCCATAGTTGCACAGTTTAATAGCGACTTCTGTTAGCAATGGTGACCTGTTCTGTAGGTACAGGCTGTGATCACATTTTGCTTCCAGCTCCAGTGGTCTGTGCTGCTCTTGCCCTGGGGAGCCCAGGGCTGGGCACAGGACTGCAGGTGTGGCTTCACCAGTGCTCAATAAAGGGGAAAGCAAACCCATGCAGTCCTAGAAACTGACCTGCTCTATTATATACCATTCCGTCAACTCTTTCACTTGCAGACCTTAAATGCTGTTTAAGTGAAAATTAGCTTGTCAGTAAAGCAGCAAACATGTTTGCTGTTTGCTTACCTCAGCCAGTCTGTCTCTTACTGTTTGTGTGGGTTATCTTACAACAGGAGTTCAGTTTCCTCTTAGTTTTTCCGTGGATGCTACTGCAAATAAGCACATAATAATAGTGTTAAGAAAAAGGATGTGCATAGCTATTTCCAGAGATACATCCTCCTTTGCTTCCATTTTATGGGCACAAACTACAAGGGATTTACTCCTGTAGGACTTGTGGACTTGTCTTCAGTGCCATAATTCATGCTGCAGTAAACAAGATCCCTTTTTAGTGAAGTGGGTTTCACCTGCAGCAGAACTGCAGCAGCCCAGACCCATTTATAGGGCAATGTTCCAAGAACAGGACAAAGCACAGAAGGTAAAGAAGGGGACTAACAAACGTGAACATTAATTTATTTCCCTCTGTCACAGGCTGTGACTTGGCCCCCAGAACAGACTGTGTCCTCAGAGTCTGCTCCCACCAGAATTGATTTGCAGACGCCTCTCAGCTCTGTTCTCCTCTGGGTTCAGAGGAGAACCAGAACCAGCTGTCCGGGAGGGTCAGGCAGGGACCCACAGCAGTCTCCTGAGTGCAG
>NW_008657755.1:0-318 GCF_000695815.1 Acanthisitta chloris | reverse complement strand
CGCCCCAGCCACTAGTGCACCTGTGGCAGACACGGCAGACATGGCACAGCTCTTGGCCACGGTTTAGTGCAGTGCACTGTTGCTCTGCTCCTCGAAGGTCATTTTTCCCAGCAGCTGGCTCTCCAGCTCCACATTGCCCACCGGCAGCTGGAAAAAGTTCATCTCTGCTGCCAGAGCGGCCATGGCAGAGGGGTCCTGGCCGAACTGTGCCCGGAGCATCATGTCCATTTTCTCCACCCCCCCCTGCCGCTTCTCGGGGGTCTCTTTGGCGCGTTTCAGGCGCATGGCCTCGCGGTCCCGCTGCAGCCGCCGTGCACG
>NW_008657754.1:0-15205 GCF_000695815.1 Acanthisitta chloris | reverse complement strand
CAACATAAACTCGGGCAAATTCCAGCAGTTCTGACCAAAGCAACCGAAGGGTAGTAGCTGAACCTGCCAGAGACACACAGGAACTTAACTAAATAAACAAATAAAAAAATCAATCAACTTATGCAGACAACTATAATGTCTTTCAAAATGGTAAGAATATTTAAATGAAGAGGATAAATGTCCTAAGGTGGAATTGCAGGAGCATTATTCAGCCATAATTTCATTTGAAAAGTCTAATAACCCCTCTGGATTTAAGTTCCATACATCGTTCTGCTCTCATTTTGCAGCTGCTGGAAATGCCATAGCAAGAAAATACTGAACGCCCTTTCCAGCTGTGCATGTTTGCAGTGTATGGCTTCTTTATCCCAGCAAATTATATCTGTAAAGAAAATCAACCTTGCCAATTTCCAAACTGCTTTGGGATTCACGTTCATTTTCTACTGCAAGCATCTGCCCTGGCCTATGAGAAGTCAGATGGAACAGTTGCTACTCTTTCGCAGAATCACAGAATCATAGAACCAACAGGGTCAGAAAAGACCTCCAGGATCACCAAGTCCAACCCTCCCGTGGTCACTAGCCCATGGCACTAAGTGCCACATCCAGTCTCAGCTTGAAAACCTCCAGGGATGGGGAATCCACCACCTCCCTGGGCAGCACATTCCAATGCCTGAGCACTCTCTCCCTAAAAAATCTCTTCCTAATATCCAACCTAACCCTCCCCAGGCAGAGCTTGAGTCTGTGCCCTCTTGTCCTCCTGCTAGTTACTTTCCACTCAGGAAAAACATGCTCTCCAGTATTTTTAGACTCTGCAATATACAAGCTCTAAAACCTGAGCTATCCCTTCACACTTTGTTTTCCGATGCTTAATATCTTTTCTCTTGCCCATTTGCGATTGTGGGGCATAACAAGGAGAAGCCAAAATTTGTTTCACACAAATTCCTCCTTCCATTAATAACCCTGACAGGATAGAGGTGTTGAAGGCAGTTTGGCCATCGGGGCAGAAAAATAAAGGACTTCAGCGCTGGGCATGAGAGGGGAGGAGCATTTCCCAATCCGTGTTTCCAGCTGCTGAAAATGCCGCGTGCTCTGGTAGAGTGGCAAGGCGAGGGGCACACGTGGAGCCCCAGGGCCCAGCTGCCCAGAGGGACAGCTCCTGCTCCAGGGGCTGACAGCACCGTCCCCAGAGCACACGGGCAAACCCCAAACCCAGCGCAGCTCCCAGTCTGTCCCTGCCACAGGTGACATCCCCAGCACCACGGGGAACCTCTGCCCCTTGGAAACGGGTGGCTTGGAGGACTCTGAGGAGTAGGCTGCATCGAAACTCAGGGAGGGGGGGAGTGGAATCTAACCTATCAGAAACTGAAGTAAACATGTAAATATGGTTAGGCAGAAAGTACAGTTTGTCTCTTTATCCTAGTGATATGCTCCTGGTATTTTCTGTGCTGTTTCAATTATTTATTTTTTTTTAATGAGAAGAGAGACCAGTCCCAGGAATTGCAATACAACTGTGAAATTTAAAGGTTACTGTGCAAGTACATTTTCATTTATCCTGTTTAGCTCTGACATATCCCACCAAGCTGCTAATATCTAATAATCCGTTTATAGAACTGAATGTTATCTGTAAAAATTAAATTGTTTACATTCACAATGTCTTACCATAAATACAAATGCTTATTCACTATTTAAAATGCAGCACAGCATGGGAAATTTTTTGCTTTCCCTGCTCAGTTTTGGCTCTAACCAACTCCACAGATACATCAGCACCATCTTTTGGCTAAACTGTATCCTGACCTATATATCTTTTCCTTACAAATGAGGTTGTTGCATTTCCCTGATGTTTCCCTGGGGAACATCTTCTGAACATGAAGAGACAAAAGGGGAAGTGCAGCTCTGGCCAATAACCCGACCAGGACAACTCATTCGTGTTTACACTGAAGGCTCTTTACACTGTTGGGGCCCCAAAACTGCATTTGTATCACTATTTTCTTCTCCTGGAACTGTGTAAAGTTATTTTGTGTATAAAGGCCACTCAGGTCCACTAATTATCAGTCAGCTACGAATGGTAGTTTGCATCACCTCTCTTCCACAAAACGTGATATTGGCTGACTCCAGGGACCTGCTCCTACCTTGCCACTTGTACTTCATACTCCGAGTTATGTCATGCAAAAAGCCCTAAATTCAGACTATAGATGTTTTGTAAAAACTATTTTTCCCTCCTTATCTTTTATGTTGCATTTTTGAAAGCATTTATTGAAATTAGTTGAAAAGGGAGATGAAAACGCTGCTCCTTACTCAGGCCCTAATCTCCCCTCCCTTCTGTGTTCACATTGCCCTTTTGTCAGCTGATACAACCAGAGGAGGAAAAGGCTTACTGTCTTAAAAAGCATTTTTTGCTTTTCTGGATCTGAAGAGAGTTTGGGTAAACATTTGTTTTCCTGGTTTCAAAGATTAGTACTTGTGTAGCACAAAGGACCTTGGAAAAGGTGAAATTGTCTTGCTGGTACAGAGGCAAAGGGTCCTCTTGGTCCAGTCTTGGCTTCACCCAGGTGAGGTGTGACATTCTGCCTCCACTGGGGACTCTGGAGTCTGGTCAGTGAAAACACACGCAGGCTGAGCTGGACGTGCAAGGACACTAGGCTGACCAAGATCCTCAGCTGCCTGACTCGCCTTAGGGAGAACACACAGCTCTTAACTGTGATCTCCAGCCCGCGGTGCCACCTCGCTGGCACAGCATCAGCAGAGCAGGACAACAGCAGCGAGCTGCAGACACAGGTGTGTCCTCCTCGGCCAAGCACAGAGCCTGCTGCACCTTGCTGCTGAGTTTGTGTCATCCACAGAGCTACTGGTCCCACCGGAATGCCCTCTACCCCTTGTGAAAAACCAGCATTCTCCCAGGGCAGAACAACACGAGGCATTCTGTCTTTTTAGGGTGTTGCTTTATACTCCAGCTACAGCAATCTGTAACCAGTGTGACACTCTGCTCTGCAGAGCACTCATCACTCACTGCCACCCTCACCCGGGAGTGGAGATACATCACGATCTGCCCGTGGCACTGAGCACTGCGGCTTCGCTAATCCATAGCACACAAAACATTTACTGCATGACAGCAGCAAATACCAGAGGAGAGCTTGGTGAGGGAGAAGCAGTAGCACTTGCAGGAGAAACACATGCCAGGTGTAGACTTACTGTGGGCACACAGGACAGACACATTTGCTAGTAACAGCAAGTGGAGTGGGTCAGTGCGACGGTCAGATAAACCGGCACAAAACTGCCTGAACACTCCCAGCAGAAGGCACTTTGCTGTTCTGCAGGTTCTTCCTTTGGACTTATTTAGCCACAAGAAGGAAAGCTGGAGATAATTAGCTAAAGTATGATTTCTGTGCAAAGCTGTGCAGCTCAAAAACCTCCCTTACCCTGGGGAGGCTGAGCTGTGCTCTTGGAGACAGAGGTGCAAGGCACCTGCTGGAACAGTGCACAGGGCAGGCAGGAAGGCTCTGGAGGGTTTTGTACTCCAAAGGAAGTTTACCCTGGGGAGGCTGAGCTGTGCTCTCGGAGACAGAGGTGCAAGGCACCTGCTGAAACAGTGCACAGGGCAGGCAGGAAGCCTCTGGAGGGTTTTGTACTCTGAAGGAAGCGAATTTAATAAGAGGCATCTAACAAGTCCTTTCATACTGCACAACCAGATCCCTGTTAAGATGTGAATAGCAAACACTTAGAAATTTAAAATATGTGTAATTTAAATACATGCATATAAATGACTTGGACCTATGTAACATATACACCTACACCAAAATATGTTCTTTTATCTCTGCTTATGCAATTTCAGTCTTCAGGGTTGAGGAACCTGGAGAGATTGGTTGGACTGGATGATCTTGGAGGACTTTTCCAACCTTAATAATTCTATTATTCCATGGCCCTAAGTAAAAATGTGTATGTGAACAAAATGTTTTAAGGGTGAGTGGAAACCACACCTGGACGAGGAGAGCCTCGAGTAGAGAATCACATGACTCCTCCATGCACAAAGCTGACTACACAAACCACAGAGGTGGAGTTACCTCCACAACAGTTTTTTGTGATCTAAAATCACAAGGAGCTGCCCGAGTTGTTCCTGCAGAACAGCCCATGCACTGCTCGTTACTGTCAGGGGCACTGCACCTGCCCATCGTTCTGCCAGGTGCAGCCTGTGGCACTGCCCTGCTCTCCCACCCCTCTGCATGCAGCCAGGCAGTGTCCCACTGTCCCAAAGCTGCCCCCAGCACTGAGCTTCTGGTCCCCAGGAAACACCTGACTGACTGCACTGCTGAGGCGATGCCAGGGTGAAGCAGAAAGCAGAGCACAGAAAGCAGAAGGTACAAGAGCTTGTCTCGTTGCAGCTGACAGCAATCCCATCAGCCAGGAATTGTGCACCACCACAGCTGCAGAGTCATAGGACGAACACCTCCATCGCCTGAAATTTCAGGAAGGGGGGAGAGCTCTGTTTCCATTACTCAGCAAACGAGGGGAGAAAGTGGTTCCACAGCTACAGTGCCTGTGTGCTTACACTACACACCTCCTCAGGCAAGGAAAACCTTCCAGGAGCTGGCAGGTTTCTGCTCACTCTCTGAAGAGGCAGAGGACTGTGACTTTGCATCCCTGACTGAGAGCACAGTGTTCAGAAAACAGCTGTCCAGGGACCCAGCCTGGCTGAGTCTCATTCCACTGCCTTTCAACCACATCCAGCAGAGAAGCTACCCTGACAACACCCAGCAGTAATAAAATCTACTCCAGCAAAATTTAATAAAGGAAAAAAAGGAGAAAGAACCGAAAGGAAGGAAAACATTTATCGTTTTGTGGACAACACCAGGGCAAAAACTGAAATCACCCAAAGCAAGGTAAAACTGCTAGAATTGAAAAAAATAGAAATACAGATTTTTCTTGGAATTTTGAAGGTGTAAGAAGTCTCATCACATACCTGTTTGCATGAGAAAGTTCAAGGAAATATTTTGGATAAATATAAGAGATACTAAAGCCTGAGTGTTCCTTTAAAGGATGTACCCCAAGAGGCTGCAGTCAGTTTAACTGGACTCAGAAAATGGTTAAATCACACCAAAAGTTTCTAAACAGAAATACACTGTGAAGTAATGGGGAGGGAGGGGTTGTGAACTCGCAGGAAAGATTTCTCCCTGCTGCACTGAATTTACTGGTCATTTCTTAAAACTTCCATAAGGCTTGTAAACCTACAGCTCATCCTTGTTAATTTTTTAAGCAGTAGCTTTGAAAGTTAAGCCAGGAGGATACAAACCATACCCTTTTTTCTGCCACCGTCCCAGTTAGTATCTGGTGGTTGGCAACGTGAGCACTGTTTGAACAGAACTCTGACAGTCTCCAGCACTTTGGTACCTCCCATCAAACACAGCTCTCTTATGCAGCTTACAAATGGCAATTTTCCCATGCCAACCAGGAATGATTTCTAACATTTGGCACAGTGTGTGTCTGCGTATCATCACCGTGGCAAAAGGTTTGTTTATGGAAAACCCACTGTGTGAACCACCAGCCAACTCACGTTCTGCACGTTCTGTGGGCTCTCTGCACGCTGCTCCCCGAGCCAGGGCTGCTCTGCCAACGTGGTCAACATCATCGAGAACAGCAGAAAATCAGCTACTGCCAAACACTTAAATAAAGGAGCCAGGAACATCTTATGGAAACTGTGTTGTCTGGGAGATGTGTCACTGCCAGAGGTGCTTCTCTCCCCCCACCCGACAGGAGGGAGCAGCCAGGTGCATTTCTCACCCATTTGAGGGAGAGCTGGCTAAAAACAGGCCTTGTCTCTGCTACATTGCCTTCCATAAAACACCCAAATCAAGCCAACCCAACAAAAACAACCCCCACAGGAACTGCACCAGGAGGCCTTTAAAAACAAAAAAAAAAAAACCAAAAGGAAAAGAAGCCCAGACAACAAACCACACATCATCATCTTGAGTGATCCATTCCCTTCTATAAAGGTAAACCTGAGCACTGTTTCCCTTTTGACAAGAGAGGACCATTGCAAGCATCCCTAACAGACATGCTTCACTGCTCAATGCTCAGGTTTGCTCACCGTATGAAATCATCTAGCACAAGCCAGGCAGGCCCAGGAAGAGATGAAATACTCAGCAGGCTGAGCTCTCCTAGGCTTTTAAAAATCAACCTGAACATGAAAAAAAATTTTTTAAAAATTAAAATCAAACTTCTCGCCTGCACTACATCTCACAGGCTAAACCATAAATGTGTTCAGCCAAGTCACCCTTTGAAACTTTTCACTTAGCTCTACAAATATAAACAGTACATCAGCATTTCCATTAAAAAGAAATGTCATGGCTCATTCCTTTCTGTGATTGAAGAGGAAGCAGCAACATCTTTCAAAACTCAGGAGAGAAACATGTGCTTGCAATAAAAAAAAAAAAAAAGTGATTGTTGTTCCATTAAATATTTCAGTCTGTGATTATAATTACTTCCTGATTGGAAAGAATTCCCATGTTAAAAACCCTATGTAGTGATAGCTGAAGTAGATCAAAACAGAAATGGTAGAACTCAAGGGATCAGCCAGGGACAAGGTGCAGGGATGGAAACTTAACTGGTCTTCATATGTTCCTGTCTTATTATAATAGTGCAGCTGGAGAAACTTCCCTCCCCCAATACCTCTCTGTGCTCTCTTATAATTTAGCAAAGACCTGGAGTGAAACTACTGAAATACCTAAAGTTACAGCAGATTTTGGTCGAGGAAGGTCAGAAATTCCTCACCTAGACAGAGGAAGAGGAGGAATGACAGCTAGGACTGGCCAAGGTGGGCTCCAGCTGGCAGCACCTATTTTTGGTCTTTCCCTTTGATGGCAACAACAACCAGACCGGAACGTCTCAAAGACTGGATATGAACAGGTCCTTAGCCACAAAGGAAACCACTGTGGTGAAACAGGAGGTGCTGTCCCTGTGTGGGGCAGGCACAGAGCCAGCAGACTGATCTCTGGGGAACGGCCTGCGGGTAAAGGCTACTGAGACTGAGAGCCAGGAGGAACTGGAGAACAAAGCAAGTTGGCAGGGGATTGACAAAACACCTTTCTGCACTGTGGGTCTTTTGAGAGCAGAACTTTTCACTGAAGGGTACAAGGTTCAAGGAAGGATTTGTCAAGAAATATTTATCCAGGATGAAATGACTGGTTGAAGAGAAGGGCTGACAGGAGAAATGAGGAAGGAGAGAGCCTCAAGAAGCAGTATCTGACCATCCTGACACCATGAGCAGCGATTCTGGTTCAATCACAACTCAAAGCTGCATGAAGTGTGTGACATGAAAAGCAGCAGGCACAGCAAACCTGCCTTACAGGCAGCACACAGCAGTTGATGCAGGGCCCATGGCAGGAGGGCACTCACGGGATGCAGCTGAGCCCCAGACACACCTCCCACAGCCCTCAGGAGAGCAACCTCCACACCAGTTCTACTGCTCTCCTGCAGCAAACCCCACAGCTAGCAGTCCCACACAGTCCAGGGTGGGAGCTGCACCTGAATCACAGAATCCTAGCATGGTTTGTGTTGGAAGGGACCCTAAAGCTCATCCCGTTGCAGCCCCTGCCATCCACCAGCCCAGCCTGCTCCAGGCCCATCCAATCTGGCCTGGAATTTCCAGGGATGGAGCAGACACAGCTGCTCTGGGCACCCTGTGCCAGTGAGCTGCTGGGTACCCAGGTGGAAACTAAGCCTCCAAATTCCTCTTTCTGAGAAGCAGTAAATCAGCCACTGATAACTGGACAAGAACTGATGAGCAGTGTGGAGTGTAAATAAGCTTCTAAAATTCATCCCTTTCTCCCTTTCACTGAAAACTCCTTGCTCATGTGATGTGTAAACTGCAGTCAAGAGCAGAAGACACCAGTAATCTTCACAGAGCACCTTCCTGTAAGAATCCAAGCCCAAATTTGCAAACCAAACTGAAGACCTGAAAGAGCTGTGGTTGTTTATACAGGATTGTCCTCCAGCTCTTTAGTACCACGATGTAGCATACTAGTAATTTAACATAACTACATAACTGTACATAAAAAGTGTACACAGAGCTGCTCAAAAGCAGCATCCCCCAAGCCTACAGACAGGGAAGTGGAAACCTTTGGTGCTGATCATGATGACTTTCTCTGTGTTAACTTTAAAATAGTAATGATTTTCTTTTATCTTAAATACAAGAACAATGAAGTAAAACAATGTCAAGTCAGATGAGAAAATCCTAAGTCACTTCAAACAATTGAGATCTGACACGTACTCCAAGTACAGTTCTGCTTTCAACAGATTAAAGTGCCCTCAGATCTATTTTTTGTTCTAGTCGAAGGCAGACACGTTGCATAAAACATCAGGGGGCTTGCTTTGATCCCATGCATAACTTTACATTTCTTATTAAACAGTTATAAAAATAAAAAGGCCTTATAAGAGGTAAACTCAGAGGATATTTATACTTTCCAAATGACAGCTCAACTGGGGTCTTGAATTTAGCACCACTTTCGAGATGTAAAAACAATTATTTGTAGAGTAAGTTTTCAAGTTACATCTCTAGAGGAGATAAAGGAATAATCCACAGCTCTGAGCAAAACAAGTCCCACTTGGAGAGAGTTGTTACCTTCATTGAAATAAACCTCCACGTACTGTCACTGGATTAGAACAGGGAGAGTTTCTGAGGGCCTTTCTCTGCCACTCTGGAAGTCCACACAAATGATAGAACTCTCTTAATTAAGTCTAAAGATTTTCTCAGCATAAGAGATTATCCCTCGGAGAGACTGCTGGAGCAGTTCTTTGTCCCTGCAGTGAGGTCAGATCTGGGGCAGGGATGGCAGAGCAGAGGAGTCTCTGCAGTAATGCCCAGCGAGGCCAGGGCAGAGCTCAGCCTGCAGCCTCTCTACTGGGGGTCGAGGCTTTTCCAGAAATAAAACTGAATTTGAGCTATCACGTTTTTATAGATTTTCTTGTGTCATGGGGGGGAGGGGGAGGTTAATCAACTGCTAGGGAATTGGATGCGATTAGCCATGGAGAAGAACTTACAATAAATAAAAAAGCCATGCTGGAGTGAAGGTTGACTGCTCCACCTTTTTTGTGTCTCACAGCTCTGCAGACTTTGGCACCCAGCAGAACTCATCTGACCATGCAGTGAAAGGCTGCTTTCCCTTGAACCATGTTTTCTTCTTGGATCACCAAGGCCCAGTGAGCAGCACAGACACATGGAATCAGTTTTCCTTCTCTGCGTTACCTAGGCAACTTAGTTTCAACAGTCGGAGCAAAAGAGAAGAAATTCTTCTTTAAACACCGAAAAATCAAATAGCATTCTGGCAGATTAAAGGAGTTTTATCCTTGTTCATCTAAACTCCTCATCGACATACTGAAACTCACAGAGATGTAGGTCAGCTCTCCTGTCCTTTCCTGTGTCGTATCTGAAACCACGACAGGGCGACCACTTTGAACAGCATCATCTCAGTGCCTGCTTCCCAATCCCAGCCCTTGGCTCAGAAATTAGAGCTGTCATCATCTGAGACATTGTGTGTTAAAAATGCACCTTTTTGTCTTGCCACAGCAATATATGATTCCCAGGTACCAGTTCCAAAGCTTTGACCTTCCAAGAGAAGGAAGTCAGGAACTCTTGGCACCAAGACTGATGTTTCTCTTGCTTTAGAAAGAACTGCACATTTTACCATAGTACAATGCTAGAAAAATCTAAGACCAATCACAGCTCCTGTATCTAGAACATGTTAAAAAACTGTTATGTAATTACCAAAACCAGTTTGGTCATAAGTCAGAAACACAATGTCTTCCTGGAAGCTTTTTGTCCTCCCCCTGACACTAGGCAGGTATGCTTCCTGTGCAAGTTCAAGGGAATTCCATTCCCTCAAAATTTCCCTTTAATTCATCAGGAGAACACAATAAGCTAGTCAAGCCCATCAAAATACCTCATGGTTCTAAATAATAGAGCAAAGAGCTGCTGAAGTGTGCAGTCAAGGCCTTCACATTTCAACTGTCCTAAGCAGAGGCACCGGCAGAGCCCAAAGCACTCATTTCAGGTGGGAAGTCAGCTGTTACCAAAGGATGGGCAAAGAAAAGCTAACAAAGCCCTGACTGACACTCAGCTTGAACCCGAGTTAAATCACATGCAGAGAGATCCTATTTCAGGGAAAATAAAAGGTATTGCTGACATCATACATCAGAGCCAAAGCTGCACAAGTCCCAGACCGAATGGATGCTTGATTCTGCCCAAATGAGGGAACAGGAATTACAAATGGCCAACACCTGCTGCATTACTGATCTGGATTCTCCTCTTCTGAGCCTGTGGGCATAATTTGAAATTTCTGATCCATTTGTATAGACCAAAGATTTCTGTCAAGGCACCATCTGTAGCAATGAAATCCCGTCCAGTTCCAATTCCTGACACAAACCAAAGCAAACCAAACAAAAATTAAACCTGTAAAACACCTACATGAAAGCATACAACTACCAAATATCAAAGTCCTTCCCTGTCATATTGCACCCCATGTAAAATGCCTTCTGGGACTATCTGAAACAACCTCATGCAGTAAAAACCTCAGTAAAAGCAAAAAGAACCCCAAGCTGACAAAGGTTCACAGCCTAAACCCCCCAGGCAGTCTCCACGACTGCTCAGTGCTGCTCTGGGGGCAGCTGGGGCTGTGCTGCTCCCAGGGTGTGGAAGGGACCACATGAACTGAGCAATCAGACCGAGGCGAGAGAAGCAGTTAGGAAGAGAAAAGCAAATTGTTTCTGATATAAAAGGCATTTCTGAATCGCTCTATTTTCTTTCTTTTATTTCATGATCTTCTGAAGGAAGTACATGATTGGTGATGGGATGAGATTGAGCAGTCTCAGGCCTCCAGAGCCCTCAAACAATTTAGTCCTGGTGCAATAACTGAGCAACGAAACAGCAGAACCACGGCTCGAGCTGGAGCCTCGTGCTTGTATTTTGGGGCCCTCTGCTATAACCCCCTGGCTTTGTGTGCTAACCCATCAGCACCTCTGTTTGCACCAACATCCCTGTTCCAGGGGCACTGAACCATCTGCAGGCAGCAGAGTCATCCAGAGATGGTTGTTTTCACCTGGAAATAAGACAAAGCTACCAGCAGCTCTTGACACTTACTCTCCTTAGATTTAAGACATCCTTTCTCCTCACTCCAAACCACCCTCCATAACTCCTAACCAACTTCAGTTAATGGTTACTTGAAATTTTATTTTAAAACTTAAAAAACTGCACCTGAGTAACTCCACTCACGTTCTCTGGGGCAAATTTTGCAGGGCTGTCAGATATGGTTTCATTTATTCTTCTCCCTAATGTTTGTTATTGCCTCGTTTAGGTGTTGCTCCAGCTCCTGCTGTGAATTTCCAGCTGTGCTAAAGGAACATAAAGTCCAGAGGGACTGGTATCTCATCCACACGTGTTTTAACACAATTAAGAGCTTCTAGCAACTTCTGAAAACTGGATGGCACCTACCGTGGTCTGTTGCTAACTCATCAGGAATTGTGAGCTGATTTTGCCAGGGGTCAAATCAGTGGTGGGATCTGTTGCTTCTTGGTAGTTTATAATTTTTTTGGTAAGTCAGACCACCACACTCTGCTTTTCCCACCAGCTCAAAACACATTAAGTTCCTTCCCCTTCCCTCTACTGTCCTCCTGTCATCCCTGAAAATACATTAGACTAGCTCTGAATAAGTGATTGCCTTTTTAATTTTTTTACCTTTCTCAGAGGTAAAAACCCCCCACCTCATCAAGTTTGCCACAAGACCTTTACCACAGGCAATAACTAAAGCGGCATTCAGCGATGCCAGGCCACAGGACACCGTGAGCCCGAGCAGCTCCAGCCCCACACGACCCACCTGCCGCGGCAGGAGTGTCTGGGCACACACTGCAGGAAGGTGATGGAGCTCCCCAGAATGGGCACACACTGCAGGAAGGTGATGGAGCTCCCCAGAATGGGCACACACTGCAGGAAGGTGATGGAGCTCCCCAGAATGGGCACACACTGCAGGAAGGTGATGGAGCTCCCCAGAATGGGCACACACTGCAGGAAGGTGATGGAGCTCCCCAGAATGGGCACACACTGCAGGAAGGTGATGGAGCTCCCCAGAATGGGCACACACTGCAGGAAGGTGATGGAGCTCCCGAGGGCCCCAGAACGGAGCAGTCACAGCACCTAGCACACTCCCCTAGCTCCCACCAAAAATCTAAATTGCATGCTACAGTGTGCTAACCAAGCAAATTGCAAGTAAATATATTCCTGCAGAGAGTTTCTCCACCGCCCCATCCCCTGGGAAAGCAGTAAAGCTTTATGTCACCTTGGAGAAAGCCTCGGGCACTCCGTGCAGACCAGGGACTGACTAATAACACAGCCTTGAAAGCAAAATTCCCCAGCACTTCAGTTTAGGGCCATCCAACTTAATTTTCAGGGCTCTTCAGCTGAAATGCTTTGCAGCCCTGAGGGACAGTAGTGTGTCACATTTTACCTCTCTACTTTAAAAGATAGATATGATCTCTTGAAGAGGCTAAATTCTCTTTTACTATAAGACCAATTTAGCAGCATAAATGTGCAATGAGAATTTATCTGACATTATCTCTACGCCAGTATTCAGCACAGGCTTTCTAGACCTCAAAGTCACACATGAGCATCATTCCCACCTCGATCTCTGTCTCCCTCCACTCAAAGAAATGAAAATGTCACTGTGAACAAGACGTTATGAGCTGACATTATCCATAAAAGAAAAATTTCTTAAGACTAGTTCAGTTTGTTCCCTGCTGCTCACCCGGACTACAGATTGCCTCTTTCAAGGCTAATCTTTCTTTCCTCATTTATTGTTTGTATTAAAACCATGGCCCACAGTCAAAACTGAGGTTAAAATTGCAAAGGGAAATTCACTGCATTTTCAGAGTGTTTTGTGCACATAAACACACATTTGTGCACATATAAACACATATTCCCCTCAAAATACAATTTTGCAAGGTCAGATCAAAGCATTAGAATTAGACAAAGTTGAATTGTCATTAGAACACCTTGCAGTTTTTCCTCACCCTTTATGGGGATAAATAAGTGGAATAAGTCTTCCATCTGTATTTGGCCCAGAGCACGCACCCACACTTCCCAAAATCCCAGATTAGCACACTAATTTCCTCAGTCTGTACTCTGACTCTCACTTGCTCCAGACAGACATTACATAGAATCATAGAATCCCAGACTGGTTTGGGTGGGAAGGACCTTAGAGCTCATCCCATCCCAGCCCAGGCTGCTCCAAGCCACATCCAGCCTGGCCTGGAACACTTCTATATTACATATTTGCTAAATTTACATGAAATTTCTATTTCAAATTATATTTTTGCATTCATCTTTTAATCTCCAGATTAAATGACTATAATTAGTGATCTTATTTCACCATATTTACAGGCTCCTATCAAAAAGAAGAGAAAAATCAGAGCCACTTTTTTTTTTTTCAGTTAAGTCAATTTCTACCTGTTTTTCTTTTATGTCCCTCTTTTTCTCTACTCACACACCCCAGGAAAACCTGGTCATGTTCTAGGCAAAGAAGAAAACCAAGGAGATTTAATGGACTCATTCCAATTTTACTGCTTATCACACAGGAGCTAGAGGAGGATAAACTCAAATACTCAGAAATATACTGCAGTGTTAGGAATATTATGAGTATCTGGGTCGACTGATAGATGACCCTGAGCCTCCCAACTTGTGCAGGTACAAGCCAGCCAAGGAGAATACAGGTCCCTGGGCTCCCACACCGAAAATGGGCAATGACACACATCCTAGGGGTGGCCTGTAGGCTGAGTAATGACCCCTGCAAGTTCCTTTCTGTTGCTGAGCACTAGTCTACAGTTCACACCTTGGTATTAGACTCCAAGCACAATCCATTCACAACAGCTCTACCTTCATGGAACAAAGCTGAGCCCTTGAATTATCACTGGAGCAGCAGAAAACAGCTCAGAGTCGTTTGTAGAGCTGACAATCACAAATATGAACCCAAAATCATAGAATCGTACAGGTTGAAAAAGACCTTCACTGAGTCCAACAGACAATGAAGCCTTGTATTTGGCTGGGAAGGGGAAAACACAGACCATCCCATTCTCATTTTAGGAACAAAAATAGTTTAGAAAAAAATAATCAAACCCTGGCACCGTACTCCCCAGTGTTTCAGTCCTGCAGTGCTGCTATTGCTGTACTGGTTAATTCAAGCTGTAATGAGAGTAACTGATTGACCAAGTCAGAAATGTATCAATTTCCTACTCCCTTCCTTCCTAATGAGGACACTGACTCTGGGTGTATCTGAGCAAACTTCTGCTAAACATCATTTGAAATGGCAGAAAACGCCACAAAAACCATCTGGCTTACCGAGGCTTCTTCAGGGCACAGTGACGACTGCAGCCACTGCGAACAGCTCCCGAGCCCTCTGCAGCTCACTGCTCACCGCCAGAGCTGCAGGGAGTGCTGTGCGGCCTCTCCTCACAGGGGCAGGTACTCTGTGAGAAGGACAGACACGACGGTTGCCTAAGTCAGAGGCACAGGACAGCTTCGGTCAGCAGGGACCTTAAACTTCCTCCTCATACCATGAGGGAACACACTAATTTACACGGGTGCAGCCTAATCCCATTACTTTTTGCTTTGCCCTCACTACCTGCACTCTCCAGCCTGTTCTTCACATACTTGTAGACCTTCCTCCATTCCTTTAAAACCTTCTACTGCTGTTTTTAATGCTTCCTTCACACCCAGTCCCGGCGGAGCCCAGGCGCTCCTTTCCCGCTGCCCTCACGGTGTGCCAGTGCTCTGCTGGCTTCCCCTGCACTGCTCCTGGCCGAGCGGCACCACCAGACCCGAAAACTGCAGCACGACGGGCAATCCGCACACAGACGGGGATATAAGCAGCTCGTTTGCCAGCAAGGGGCTGATTTCACTGGGAATTCTGCAAATGGGAGATTGTGTTTATTCTCCCCATGAAGCTTAACAATGTGGTTGAATTATTTCACTGAAAAAGGGGAGTCTTTCATGCAGTTATTAATACAGCAAAAGCCTATTACATTCCCCACTCCTTATAGCACACTTTTTTTGACCGATATCTAAAGTCACCTCCAGCTGCCTTTGCCATTGGCTTGATCTGCTAACTAACCAGCAATCAGGGCAAAAACTCCAACACTTGCTGCGTCCTCCACGTTAGTCACCTCGGGACTGTTC
>NW_008657753.1:2151-3512 GCF_000695815.1 Acanthisitta chloris | reverse complement strand
TATGAAACTTGTATATCAGAATTAAGCTTTAGGGCACCACATTTTCTGTTTCATAATTTTCTGTTTTCAAGACTTCTTATGTACTAAGGAACATAATACTCTATAACTGATGGACTCTTGGTTTTATTAAAAAATAAGGGCAAAATTCATTTAGCCTGAAAATCCAGTTTTTATGAACATATATGTAAAGAGAAAGGTGGTACTGGCTCATGCGACCCAGGGCTGGGAGACAGGCACACATAGTGTTATAGAAGATAAAGATCTGCTTCCTAGTTCCCATTTTCACCCACACAGTCATTGCTGTAACCAGAAGAATAAATTATTCTGTTTTTCTAAATCCATGATCCTGGTGTCCCCAGAGAGACACAGTTGAATGAGTGTCCTGTTTCTCCCAACCCTCAGCCTATTGCTACTGAAATCATTCATACTAGGGCACTGAAGCCTCCTATCTCTGCTATGTGCAGACCCCTCTCTTGGCAATTTGCTGCTTCAAACTAAGAAACATATACTGCCTAAGCAGGAGAATTCATAAAGTGCTGCACGTTGTCTGACTTCAGATTGGCATACTTCTTGTCGACATAAATTTAGAATACTCTGGTTTAACATTTGTACAATTGTTCTCAACATGGTGTTCTGGTCTGATTAGACACGGGAGTGTACAGTTGATACCCTCAACATGAATTAAGACACAAACAAAGTCACAATGTCTTTAGGGAGCGAGATTTTATTATTGGTCACACAAGGGGGAGAGAACAGATGATAGGAAAGTTAGAAAAGTGGGATGGTTAGAAGTAAGCAAAATTTGGTATGCCAAAGCAGAGACAGTCACTACCAGATGATCAGTAGTCATGCAGAAATGGAGACAGTCACCACTGTAGATCTAGCAGTGTTCTGATGATTCATGATCATTTTTATTTTGGTGATTGGTATTTACCATGCTCTGGACACTGGTCCTTTTATTGAAATCCTAAGCCCAAGCCAGAATTGACTTATAGATGAATCCTGTATTCCTTGTGAACAGTGCTTCTTTGTGTTATTTAACTAGACCACTTAATGTAGAACACAGATGCAGATAACTTTTGCATAGGCTATATATCTGTCCTAGGCCATGGTGCCTTCTGCAAAATATCTTAGAAATATCTTTGGTACCGGTTACATAATTACCCATGAAGTATTGTCAAGGTCATGCCCTGCCAACTATGTATCTTAGGAAATTCCACCACCTGTGTCCAGGACTCTTGCCAAGCCCTAGCCTCGGCTGGGCGGAGGGGAGTACCACCAGGTGTTATCTGCACAAGAAATAAAGAACTGCAAGTTATTTTTTTCTTGCTAAATTGGCCTATAAAAGCTCAATCCTCTTT
>NW_008657753.1:0-2113 GCF_000695815.1 Acanthisitta chloris | reverse complement strand
GTTAGGACTGTCCAATTGGCAGGAAAGGCTCTCCAAATCCTTGCTGCAACCAGGGGCTCCCCAGTGACTGCGGATCTGGATGATGATAAAGTATTAGGGCAATTGGTGATATATCTTTCTTAATCACTATTCTTTCCTGTATGTAGTAGTGATTAGGTGCATTACCTTTCTTATTGTCTTTGTAGTTTGTGCTGTTTATATTAGAGCTTAGTAAACTAACTTTATATGTAAATATATTATTCATTTTTGTATTATCTTAAAAGACCAACAGTAAAATAAGCCTAGTCTTTTCATTGGTGTCTGTGTTATTTCTGTTGCCCATGTCAATTGGCAGAACATTTATACGGCTGTGTCAGGGCACTGATTGCACAGTTTTCCTGGAGCTGAGCAATTCTCAGCCTCATGATCTCAGCAGCTGGAAGTGATATCAGTCATGGACAATGGCGCCTTGTGGTCTAGGGGGAATGTGGATAGTTTTCTTGGCAGATGGGGGAAAATGGTGCCTTGTTACCTTGGCAGCCATATGGTGTAGCTGGTGGACAATGATGCCTCATGATCTCAGCAGCTGGAGGGGATGTTGGTCCTTATCTTGGCATTCAGAGGGTTTTCATGGTGGACAACAGTATCTCTATAACATCTCTATAACTATAACAGCATCTCATATAACTATATGAGATATGTCTAGAACGCTATTCAAGACTATACAAACACATCACAACTGTAAAGCTCCCTCTGTGTGTTGATATGTAGCTGAAACACTGCCTGTATTTAGGAGTGATATCTGGAAATTGTGCTCTTTAACTAGACCCTTACATAAACAATTTATCAGTGAATTTAACTTCAATTTCAGTTCAGGTGCCTAAGTGAATAAGAATGAAGTTTGTTTTTTTCCTGTTAAGAATAAAATTGTATTGGTGTTTTATTTGATTGATGTATGGATGTTCCTTATTCTTCTCAAAAAGCAATTTCATGCTCACAGGCTGCCTAGACTGTGTTCTGCATCTTTTTTTTTTTTTTTTTATACAACTAGGAGCTATAAAGTTTTGTACTTACTTCAGTTTACAGGGTGATGCATTTTCCAGACTCAAGCTCAACATAAAGCTTGTCTGTGCCTTTTTATTTTATATGTGTTAAATGACTTGATGATAGTATTATTCAAAATTTTTAAAATTAGGAAGTCAATAAAACTGTAGGACACCACTGTGATACCCATTTTAGTAAGCATAGTGGTGGTTTCAGCTTCAAAATAGTGTAACATTGTGGAAAATCAGAAACTCTAGAGATCTGTGGCAGAGTAAAGAAAGGTACTGGGATAATGAGATACAATGAAGTCAATATAAACTAGCCTGCAACACAAACTTTTTGAAGACATTGCCAGAGATTTCAATAACTTAACAAAGTTAAATATCTAATACTGCTTAACTTGAAGCCATACAATGTCGGGATCCGTTCTGTGAACATTGTCAAGACTGAGTGGTTTTGGTGACTCTGCATGGAATGGTAATGAATAGGGTAAAAACTGGTGGCTGTATTATTTCTCGTCTCCAGGAATGATGCGAAGTGGGCTATAAGGAATTCTTTATACTTTCTCTCTTTCATAGTGGCTTGATGTAAGAAGAATGTAAGAGCAAGAAGTACTTAACTTCAGTGATCTGTATTGCACTGAGGTGAGGAATAATTGCAGTATGACTAGACATCCTCTATCCATTATATAGTGGATAAAAATACCACTGAGGATGTGTTAGACCAGGCCTCAGGGAAGGCAGGGTGACACAATATACTGTGCTCCTTTTACAAAGACAACTCCAGAACTAGGTAGAAATAATTTGCTTGCATTTCCAGCATTCATTACCTGTACATTACAGTAATATTTAAAGATGTAGCATAAGAAGTTAAGGAGTCAGAGTTGACATGGGGCTGTTTGAACACACAGGAAGAAGTATGCCATGACTTTGGAAGCATTAGAGTTGCATTTTTAGTTCAGGGAGCTGGGAGGGGAGGAGTAGGGTGGGGGGTGAGGGATGTGTGTGGAACTTAGCCTGAGGCAAAAGTCCTGCTGGAGAGTTCTTCCCACAGCAATACACTGGCCTAATAAGGCTTTTATTATTATTAC
>NW_008657752.1:14247-25810 GCF_000695815.1 Acanthisitta chloris | reverse complement strand
GACGGTGGGATGCGGGAGCTCCTGCCGCGGCCCGCACCCCTCCCAAATCCCTTTGGCATCATCTGTCCCCGACGTCCCGAGGCGTTTAAACCCCCAAAGGGTCTGGGCAACGCGTTGCCTTTCGCAGCGCTGCTGGCGATGCCGTGCCTGGGCACACGGGGGTTGCGAGCCCCCGCCAAAGATGTGCCAGGTTTAAGGGGAAGATGGGTGGGATGCTGGTGTCCCTGTGAGGAGCCCGGCTTGCCTGGCCTTAAACTGGGCGTCCCTTACCTCCGGCTCTTGCCAAGATAGCAGAATAATAAGGCAATAGCTCCCAATGTCCCTACCCTGATTTTTTTTACCCATTCATTTGAGCTTTGATGACAGGTTGCTCTTCAATGCGCCTCCTGTGGGGCTTTTTTTTTTTTTACTGTTGTTGGATAAAGAAGAAAAAATCTCAAGCTATTTACTTTGCGGGGGAATTAATATTGGTGCCCTAAGTGGAAAAGTAGGGGTTAGAATTAGTCAAGTGCGCTGGCAAAGGGCAAGGTAGGAGGAGTCCCACAGAGCAAGGAGAGACCAAATCTTTAGGTTAGGGGTATTTTTTTTCAGTCCTCAGGTCAGAGTTATTTTAGACTTCTGGTTTTATACTCCACTTTGCTCAGAATTCAGTGACATAACCCTGTTATGCTCAGAAAAATGCATAAAAAGAAGGCCTAATGATCTGTTTCCTTGAACTCCTGATCATTTTCTGAGCTAGCAAACAAAGGCTTTTTCCTGCATAGAGCTGTGTAACAACACGTCCACTTGTGACATTATCTGTCCACTTGCCCACTTGTGTTCCTCAGTCAGTTCTCAGTGGAGGTGTGTGGAAAGAATTTCTTTCCCTTATTATTTGATCACTATGTTTTAACAGACGGTCCTTAAACTAACAAATGATAGTAGTAGGACTTGCCAGGAAATGTGTGTGCGTGGACTGGCATGGACAGAAATTGATAGGAATAAAAAAGAGTACAGTAGAATAATACATAAATAACATTGGGGAGGTAAGGCTTAAGAAAGGGTTGTCTGTTTTTTTCTTTAAGCTTTTGGATTTATAAGCAGGAAGGTCTTAATTTCAGAAAACAACACTATTTTTTTTCCTCAGTTTTTAATGTTTTCTTGAGAAGAAGAAAGATTTGAATGGCTCATGACAGCATGATAATTGAAATCTGGTACTCAGTTTAAATGTGTTTATCTGCAAAGCGGGCAGGAAAGAATTAAAAGTTGATTTTACACAAATTTCCTGCATGCCAGACTCAAGTGAATATTTTAAAATTATAAGTGAGAGAAGTTCTTAAAATACTAAGGAAAACATCATTATTTTCAAGGCAGGTTTGTTTGGGGTTTTTTTAGCATGAATTATTTCTCAAGTGATTTTGGAATAAAATTACCATGATTAAGAAGAGATGAACTACACTTAGTTTTGATATACATTTTATCCCTATTTACCTTTTTCTTTATGAGAGAATTTATACTAATTGATGCATTTTATTCCTCTGCTGTGAAACCAAAACACACCACACACTTTTAGTTTGGGTTGCAAATACTGGGCTAGAATCTCAGTGTTTAGTCAGGCAAAGCTCAGTGAAATGCAGAACGTGGTCCATTATTTCCTGAGAGCAGCAAAGGAAATAGCAAACTAGTAGGAAATGCAGAAGAAACAACAATCAGATCTTTATAACCAGGCACTGTGTTGCTTCAACTTTTATGACTAATGGATAAAAAACAATTATGTTATTGGCCTCAATCTTGCTTTCCCATAAAAAAAGACATACCACATACTTTTTAGCTTACATTTTTGCAAATTTAAGGATATGTTGTGCCACCTACTTTTTTTACAGAGGACATTCCACCACAGATAAAACTGCTTAAAACTACTAGTTAGATAGCAGCCTTACTTTATTAGCTGACCAGAAATATTCTTCAAAGGCCTAGAGTTGAGTAAGCAAAATTGTCATTTGCAAGTCCTAAAGTAGCAAATACTGTGATTTGGTCATTATTCTGACATGCACTGCAGATGCTGCTTCTTTTAAAATAAATATAATTTTTAACATTATGCATTTGATAAACTCATTTACCCTTCATGAAAATTTTACAGCACGATTGCATGCATACAGAGATAGATTTAGAGTCATAAACTGTTCTCATTCTGCTTATCTAATTCTCATTGACACCTATGTATATTAAGCAGCAGATGTAGGGCAGCTTGAGATGGATTCTTCTCTCACTGACACTGGTATAAATTTGAGTTGCTCCCGTGGCTAGATGAGAACAGGCTCCCTAATACTTAATGCTTAGTCGATCCCTGGTGCATATTTCTTGTTGAAAGGCAAAGGCTTGAGGCTAATTTAAATGTCCCCGGTCCAGGCGCGTTGGGTGTCTAACTGAGCTCTGTGAAATGTGGGAAAGCCCCTAGGAGAGAAGTTCATGAGGGTCTGGGCCGTGGCCTCAGTGCACTGGGCTTGTTGCTAACGTGCCCCTTTGCCCTTGCAGATATGCCCTGTGTGCAAGCGCAGTATAGTCCTTCACCACCCGGTTCAAATTATGCATCTCAGACCTATGCGTATGGCTCGGAGTACAGCTCAGACATCATGAACCCTGACTATGCCAAGCTGACCATGGACCTGAGCAGTACCGAAATCACTGCCACTGCCACCACCTCCCTTCCCAGCTTCAGCACCTTTATGGAGGGTTACTCTGGCAGCTACGAGCTCAAGCCTTCCTGCCTCTACCAAATGCAAACTGCCTCCTCTGCCCAGAGGCCCCTCATAAAGATGGAAGACACCCGGCTCTCCCCGTACCAGCCCTCACTGCCCCCGTCCACGGACGAGGGGATGCCCAGCACTTCCATGTACTTCAAGCAATCTCCACCCTCCACGCCCACCACCCCTGGCTTCCCTGCTTCCCGCCGCTGCAGCCCACGCAGACCTGCCTGCCGCCCAGCCATCTGATGGATGCCACCCCCATGAAGACCGTGCCTCCACGCTTCCCTCTCTTCCACTTCAAGCACTCTCCTCCGCACACGCCGTCCGCGGCCGCCCACATGTGCTACGACCCTGCCTCCCTGAGCCTGCCCCTGGGCTCCGACAGACCCACGGCCAGCCAGGCTCCCATGGAGAGCCATTCCTACGGGCTCCACCTGGCCAAAAGACCAGCCACCTTAGCCTTCTCACCACTCGGCCTCAACGCACCCACCTCCAGCCTGATGGGTGAGAGCAGTGGAAGTGGCAGCAGTGGCCTCCCATCTCCGCCCAGCAGGAGCTCTTCATCTGGGGAAGGCACCTGCGCTGTCTGTGGAGATAATGCCGCCTGCCAGCACTACGGGGTGCGGACATGCGAGGGCTGCAAGGGCTTTTTCAAGGTAAGAGCTCTGTGGTTTGCTCCTCTCTCAGCTTCCCACCACCTCTTTTCCCTCCCCACCTGCCCCCACATGCTCCTGGTCCTGACCCAGGGGCTCAGAGGTGTAGTGTTAGAGCTCAGACCCCCCCAGCACGGCAGGATGGGCACCCACCCCTAGTTTTTGAAGAAGGCCAAAGCAAGCCCTCTGTAGGATAAAAGGATCAAACAGTCTTGGCTGAGAAAGGCGATGGCAGGGAGCTGGGCAAACCACATCTCCAGTCTGTCAGCACCTCTCCACAGAGCACCCCTGTCTGAGCTCTAAACTGCATTTATTCTGTAATGAAACTCACCTGGGACACATCCAACCTGGGTTTTACTGTCACCCACTCCAGTTAAACATTGTTTATAAGTTGAGAACAAACCCTGAAATCACCAGGTCCACTGGATATTTCAGGTAGTGGCAGCAGTGCCATTTGTTATCCCAGTGTGGTTGGGGTGAGGAGGGCACCAGGAAGAAACTGGTTACACACATTGGACAAATCCAAGTACTTCTAGTTGTATTTGGTTGCTGCCTTGTCATTACCCTTCAGTTCAGGAGCCCAGTGAGTCCTCATCAGTGGAAAGCTGCTTGCAGAGCAGTGACTAAGCACCACGTAGGGTCCTGGTGCCTGCTCTGTAATGAAAGCAGCTTTCAGCTGAATAGCAACACAAATAACTTAAGCACAGCAGTTTCTCAGTGGAAACTTTGTGCTTATATTTTTAAGAGTTGAGTACACTCTTTTGCTCATAGATTTAGCCCCTTCGTAATTCCCTTTCGGCAGGCTGAGTTCAGATTCCAGTATTACTTTCAGACATATCTCATATAAGTGAAGAGCTTGGAGTACAGTTTTGGTAGGATGGTTCTGGGCAGCAGGTTTAAGATTTGCTACATTCGGGCTTGATTTGGTATATTCCTCCCTGCTAAGATAGCAGTCATGCCCCTGTTGTGGTAAAAGATACGATGGGAACAAAAATAGTCCCAAAATATTTGGGGGGAGGGCTTACTACATATTTTTTTTAATTGTAGGTGGAGCTGCCAATGTTACTTAATAATCCTTTGACAACATGGTAACATACACATCTCCTCTAAAACTAATTTGTTATTTAAATATAACTAGAAAAGGGAATACAAATAACCTGGACATAGGAGCTCTTATGAGACTAATCCTGCCCCTGTGGGAATCAATAGCATATCCTTGATTTGGAGCTTATTATGCAAAATTAAACTGTTTTCAGCTCCAAATCACAATGAACAATATTTGCTGAGTCTCCTACATTTAGTACATTGAGGCTGTTATTTGATAAGGAACATGAATTATGAAATAACATTTATCCACTAATTCAATTGTAGTGAAAGATTTAATATTGAATGTTGAGTTGATAAATTTGTTCCTGATGTCTTTCCTATTAATGTCTTTTTTGATGCTAAGCTATTTATTGATGTATCTTTGATTTTAAGTATGGAAACATAATACGCTTTTGCTTCAATATTTGCTGCATTCTTCCAATGTTTACCAAGTTTTTACAAATTTAAAATTTATTTTATTTTTCAAGTTCATTTTAGAAGTATTTAAATATGCACAAGTACAGTATAATTCTGTCTGGGTTTTTTCCCTGGGCCAGGTTAGCTTTCCCAGAACATTTAATAATAAACATATTTTATAGGGGTTTCTGGTATTTTTATTTTTCTCCCTGATGATTTTAAGGCTAACCAAACCAGTTATTGTGGTATTTGACTAACAATAGTGATAGCAAGAGAAGTACATTGCGGATCATTTTGATTTTATTTTAATAAGGTCAGCAATAATCAAGGGAATGAACCAAGTAGAAAATTGTTCCCAAAGGGATATTAAAAGCGGAGATAATCTAATCCCCAAAGGTAGATGTGATGACCTGGTAATTTCAGATATGATTTTATCATTCAAAGTTGCCTGTCTCCAGAGACTTGCTTCAGAACAATCCTAGATGATTTTCATTGTCAGCAGCTAACACTAATAAAATTGTTTTTCCTGCAGGCTAGTGTGTTAGGAAATTAATTTTATCTAATTATATGAATTGCACTGTCACTTTTCATGTTGTAATTAAAACACATTTTGTCAGGTTCTAAGTTGCACAAGAAACGATCAGTTTACTATTTTTGTGTTGCATTTTTGCAGAGAACAGTTCAGAAAAATGCAAAATATGTTTGTCTGGCAAATAAAAACTGTCCAGTGGACAAGAGACGTCGTAACAGATGCCAATACTGCCGGTTTCAGAAGTGTCTCAGCGTCGGCATGGTCAAAGAAGGTAAGGACTATGGCTATTATCATCAGAGAAACTGAAATATTATGTTTAATGGATCTCTGCTTACGTGCGTGTATGTGTGTGTGTGTCAACATGGATATCTTCAAAATGAATTTGACAGTGATGGGATTCATAACTTACCCCCAAATATGTGCATTTATGTGATAATGTATTGATTTTCTGCTTTTCATCCTTATTATCATATTTAGACTATAGACCCCAGAGTTCAAGAACAGCAAGGTCACAAGAGGATAATTTGACACTGGCCAAAATGTCTCCTTTATTAACTTTGAACGTTGCTCGATAGTGCTGTTGGCTTCCCCCTGTTATCTCACCAGGGGCTGCACTAGACTGTGTGCATTTTGACATAGGATCTTGTTTCATTCCCATAAGCTGATTGTAAATTTACAATTAATTTAAATGGAAACAGGATCAACTCATTAGTCCCAATTCTGCAAATATTTAAATTTGTGACTAATATTGTGTGAGCAGTCCCATTGCAAATACTGACATGGATAATATAGCCTATATAGTGGGGCCATATTTTTTCAAATGCTGCAAGAAAGCTAAAATTACTTTGACTGAGCAACTCTGCTATTGAAAAGGGACACTAGTAGTGGGAGCATTAAAATTTGTGTTTCACGGTCAGGTTTCTTTCAGCAGTGGAGTGTCACGGGCACACATACACAGGCACATAGACATGCTGCAAACAAAGCTTGAACACTAGGAACACAGCTGGTCTCTCAGTAAGCAGCTACATTGCTGCTTACGATCATATGTCTGACGCAGTTTTGGTGTAATTTGTGTTCCTTTGCCATCAAAGGCATCAAGAGCATGTGGTGAAACTGGAGAACACTCTTATTTTTGCTGGGCTGGCCACCATGAGACAAGCAGAGTGTTCGTTCTGCTCCATCATTTGCTGGTATCTTCACAACTGATTCCCTTGTTGTTGTTTTTTCACCTAGTTGTCCGTACCGACAGCCTGAAAGGGAGAAGAGGTCGGCTGCCTTCCAAACCAAAGAGCCCCTTACAGCAAGAACCCTCTCAGCCCTCCCCACCTTCTCCTCCCATCAGCATGATGAATGCCCTCGTACGAGCTTTAACCGACTCCACGCCCAGGGAGCTTGACTATTCAAGAGTATGTCTCACTTTTCTTTGCCTGTTTGCTTTCCACATAGAAATGATTTGAGAACTGCGTTTCTACTCACCAGCCGGTGTGCTAAAATGAAATTAAGTGTGAAATTTGGATTAGGCTAGAAATGGTTCCAGCCAGCCGTTGTCTTTTCATGATAGGTGGACAATGAGAGGAAAGGAAGTGCAGTAGAAATTAGTGTTAGTAGCTATTCATTGTGAAGATCTCAATCACAAAGTTAGCTGCAGTATATTCCAAGGGTGAGTGAAAGCAAAAATGCATGGATAAACAGAGCATTCTTCTTGCAAAAAGACTGTGCCAAAACCAATGTGATTGGTTAACCTACCAAGCTCAGAAGCAGTACTCATATGTCCAGTATCTTAACTGCCAGGTTCCGAAGGCTATACTTTAATAGCATTTCCCTAATATTTAGATATAAGAGTTGCACAAAGTAACACTGCATGGATAGGAACATTTCTATTGAAATCAATGGGAATTTTGCCACCATTTAAATGGGACCAGGATTGGTTTGGGATACCCCAGCATGAATATTTCTTCACTAAAATTCACATTTTTAAAAGCAAAGCTTTTAAAATCAAAATTCTGAAAAATTTATCTCAGCAAAGCCTTACCAGAGATTATATGCTTTTGTAGCCTTGTTTCTTAATGTATCATAGTCACCATTTAAATATTCATGGAATATTTTGAAAGCTGAAAAAAATGTTTTGTAGTTATTAAAATACAACACTGAAATGGCTTGTTAAAAACATTTTTTAGGCAGGTTGGTATAGGAAAAGAAAAAAATACAGTTAAAGAAAAACAAGATCAAATTCTTTCCCCTTAACGAAATATGACTGGGAGACCATAAAAAACATCAGCTATACTCAGACAATATCTGCATTGGCCATTTATCACTTGTTGCTAAGTAATATTTAATCCTAAAACATATTTGATTTCAATTCCATAAAAATTTCATTATTCTATTTTAGACTGCGTTTAACTATGTAATTTAACAATTTTAAGCATGCTGTAACATTTTTTCTTCACACTAATCTGTAAGTATTAAATCATATAACTTTCCAAAGTATTATTAAGAATCTAGCAGTTGAGTATCTGACAGCCTTCGGCGGGGGGGGAATGCATTAGCCATATTTACACGTACTTTAACTTACCCGACATGTCTCGGGGGTCATTCTGCAAATACCAAGGTGTGTGACGAGCTGTGCTCTTTGACAGGAACCCGCTGAGTTCCACAGAATTACAGGGGTGTATTAGCCCAGGCCGTGAAAGAAGTATCTGACCTTAGGCTTTTATTTTTTCATAAAGTTCTTTTGCATTTACAAAAAAATCTGAACAAAAACTATGTGCTTTTATGTGACTTTTTTCCTTTGTCCTGCAGTAATTATTTCTCTTTTAATGAAAATAGCCCATAGATCTAATTGTTGAGCAATTCTGTTGGACATTACAGGAAGCATATGATTGGCAGTAGATTAATTTAGTCGTGGTAGCTACAAGATTAAGTATGATTGTCTGTTAGAATATATTAATATCTAAGTTTTTCTTTAGAATAAAGTATATAATAGCTTCTTATGCCCAGCAGTACTGAAAAGAAAAAAATATTCTAAAATAAATTAATAGATTTTTATGTTTTTCATAAGCCCTTCTACTGATTTTGAGAAGTTAGAGGAGATCAGAAACAAATGCTGTGTAGAAAACAAGATTAACTAGATGAGACATTCCGTAAACACGCTGCAATGCTAAAAAAATCCTTTGCTGAATAATCCTGTACCTGTAAAGACTGACCTACAGCATGTTCAGTTAGGTTGTGATCCTGCTGAGCACCGCAAATGGGCAGATCTGGAAACCTGGATTTGGAGTCAGTCCTGACTCTTCTGTAGATAATGACCTTCATGTTTAGCATGGTCTTCATATTTACAAGCTGCGATGTCTTGACCATCTTAAAAGCACTGATAAAAGTTTCAGAGAGAACCAGGTATTCCTTCCCTCTAAAAAAACCTAACCACACACAGGCACAGACAAAAAAAAACCCAAAACCAAAAATAAATTACATAAGCTACAAAATTTACACCAAAACATATTGGAAACAGTTCTGTTCAGAACATGGCTCTTTTCATCTCAGCACTGGTTTTAACTTACCAGTCCACAACTGTGGTATATTTAGGTACTTGGTTTCAAAAGGCAATTGCCAAGGGCCGTAGTCCGGTCTCACACCTGTTTACTGGTACAATTCCCTGTGTTTACACTTTTAAGTAAGTGAGATGAGAAACAGACCCTATATCTCGCCGTCCTTACGTGTGCAGAATAGCCACCAACTTAAACAGGAATGTTACCTTTTCAGAGGGAGGCTGCAACATTTAGGCAATAATCCTCGCCCTTTCCCAGCCACAAAATTAAGCACATATTGTGGCTTTTGGAAAAAGGAGCATAGCTTCTGTGTGCAGGGAAGTTCTTGTTAGGCTTTTGCAGCTGTAGCCGTCGATGAAGGACTGCTGAAAGCAGGCGAAGGGTAGAGCTAGGTTGTGCTATCAAGCTCCCCAACCTCAGGCTTTCCAAATCTCTTTAGATATAACATGCAAGTTAGTGTTGCTTGCCATGCGTGCAACCCCCTTCCTTAAGAAACAGTCAGATTTCATTTAATTCCCAAAGGAGCTGTGAGGAAGGGAGTGAGGCAGAGCTTTGTCTTCTGGCTTTCTCCCAGTTTGCCTCCAGTTTGCACAGGGGAGGTTTAGAAATGCAGATCGGAGCCCTTCCGTGCCGTGGCGTCCTGACCAAGGGCAGGCTTACCAGCTGTCTTGGTCACAAGTTAGGTCAAATATCACCTCTTCTCAATGAAATAATCTCGCAACAAACCCGCAGATTTTGGTGCATAAAACAGAACCATACATATTGTTTATGGTTACTTATAGACTCATAAGTCTGTTACAAGTAAACCATATTTAACTATTCTTTGTAACTTCTAACTCTTAGTAGCAAGAGGTGATGTATTGCAGCAGCTAGAAGTCATACAATTCCATAGAATTTCTTACCTTTCTTCTGAAATTGCTCTCATGGGATAGACTATGATAACAAATACAGGTTATAATTTTTTTTAGATGCATTTAATTTAATTCAGTGTCCCACATGGGGTATACCATACTATAGCATTTACAGATACGTGACATAATGCAGTATTCAGCTTCATTAGAAAATGTTAAAACTTTGCCTTACTTTTGCCAAAGGAATGTTTTATAAATACTGGGAACAAATTAACACCTGGCATAATTATGCTGAGTTGCCGTGAGTTATATTTAGAATGAGCCCATTCAGAAAGACTAGTATCTTCTTTCTTTACCTTTTCTTTTCCTTCCTCTTTACTGTTCAAAGGATCAAGAATGTGTCTTGCCTTAGCAGTACCTATGGTGAGGCAGCAGTTTGCATCAGCCTGTGTGGTTTCCTCATGTAGAAAAGAGCCATAGGTCAACCCCTGCACAGCAAAGCACATCTCCCAGAGCCAAAATTCACACTGTCGTGGCTTGTTCCACAGCTTCCCTTTTAGAGGGTCCAGAACAAGCATGATCTCTGAAAAATGATTTTTCTCTACCTCCTAATTACCTTGGTGCATCTTGCTGTAGTCCAGTGCCAGGTGTAGTTGGCTCCTGCTGCTTGAGCACCCACACTGCTCCATTCAGGTGGGGGACTGAACACATAAATGATGCAGCATACAGATTTTTCTACTGCTGCTCCCCATCTTCTCTGTATTTTGGCTTCTACATACCTCACTGTTGCAGGATCCTTTGGAATAGCTGGGGCAGAATTTGCCTCCATGAACTTTGTCAGAAGGATCACACGTGTTTCACTAGCTGACTAGGGATGTAAGCTCATGCTTACAATGAGAAACTATGCAGTTAGTGTTGAGTAAGCAGAACAGAGTCTTTAAGGGCTAGCACCAGTACCCCAGATACAGCCAGAGGTCTCTAGGATTGCTATGGTTCTCCCATTAGTCAGCAGCTCTGGCACTGTGTCCTTCATCCCTTACTTGCCAACAGCAGCCAGCTATAGCTAGGAGAGGCAGAGAACAGGACAGCTACCTGAGAAGTTCTGCTTGCCGCCCCCCACTCTCGATCCTGTATAGAAGTGACTTTTGGGTTACAGTTAGCAACTTGGGTGCTACCTGCTGCCCAAGTGGCATGGCAGTAGTAAGGTCCTGCCAGGCTGCCAGCCCACTGTTGCTGATCAGGAAGGAGTTGTGGGTCTTTCTGTTTCCACTCTGGCTTGGGACGTTGCTAGGGTGCTAGGTGCTGATGAACTCAAGCCCTAACTGCACGTGGGAAGTTGTTTCCAAAGGTTGTGCACACTTCTTTAAGCCATGGAGACTATCCAAACTTTCCTTGCTTGAGTCCCTGAAAGACAGTGGGTATGAAATATCTCCCAGAAGTATCTCACTAGATGTCTGATGGTGAGGATGTTACAATAAATGCCACACTATTCAGTACCCACTCAGAAAACCAGCAGTGCTTTCCGAGCACAGAATCAGACTAAGCGACGAAAACTCCTGTTGGGTTTTCTGCCCAGAGAGAGAGAGAGAGAGAGAGAGAGAGAGAGAGAGAGAGAGAGAGAGCAGTGTCACTGGACTGACAGGGATTCACTGGTGTCGAAGTAGAAGATAGTGGAGAGGGAGTTGTGAGGGGGTCACAGGGAAGCTGAGCAAGCTGAGACTGTCAAATGGTTGCCTGGAAGAGTTATGGTCAT
>NW_008657752.1:10973-14206 GCF_000695815.1 Acanthisitta chloris | reverse complement strand
TTCAGTTTGAAGGATAAGAGGTGATACGGGGCAGCTGGTTTACTTTGAACCAATTCAGTATTCAAATGAGGCAATGCTGCATGTGTCAGATAAAACATGATTTATCTTGCATGTCTCCATCACTGTCAGATAAAATGCACTTTGAGAGCTTTTGGAAGAAATCTACATTTTGGACATGCTGAGACAAATTCATCAATGGGAAAAGTGTTTAATTGTAGTAAGCCAAATAGTATTCCTCTTCTAGTGTGATGCAAATTATCCTAGCCACCAGGTTTCTGTTTACTAATAGCATATATATAATTGTGAAATGTGATACTATATTTTAGTTGTAAATTTGAAATTATTTCTATATATATGGAAATGTTTTTTGCAATGTGTATCTGAATAGCAAAATGCCTGTAGGTAGCCAAATAAGTAGATAGATGTAGACCTACTTCTTATGTCTTTGTTAATAATACCAGCTTTGCCACAGAAGGAAATGTTGTCGGGCAAATAATGCTGTATGTTTCACAGAGTGCCCTTAAATGCATATAACGTTGCTTTCTGTGGCTTTCATTTTAGTACTGTTCCACTGATCAGGCTGCTGCAGGCACAGATGCAGAACATGTACAACAGTTCTATAATCTTCTGACTGCCTCCATTGACATAACTAGAGGCTGGGCAGAAAAAATCCCAGGATTTACTGACCTCCCAAAAGAAGATCAGACATTACTCATAGAATCAGCTTTTTTGGAGCTGTTTGTACTAAGACTCTCCATCAGGTAACTATTCATTTCACTTCCTCTTAAGCTGATGTGAAAAATCATCCATCTAAATATTTTAAAGGAACAAATATGGTGCTATCTTTGAACATGGTCAATTGTATGAAAAAGAGAAAAGCACAAAAAAAGTCTACATCCAGAGGATATGGTGTTTAATTTGTTTTACACTGCAGAAAAAAAAAAAAAACCAAGAAAGTGATTTAAAAAGCGAGCATAGGTCTCGCTAATGTGCTGCTTTTTATTTGATCTACACCATCTTCTTACATAGTAATCAAAATTGATCCTCAGGTACTGTTTGAGCATGTCTGCTTCATACTCATAAGCAAGCACTATAGAAAAGCACTTTCAGCATGAAAAGTTTTTTCTTTCCCTCCTTTTGCACATGCACATCTTTGTCATCTGTTTTTGAAAAGGGTGGTGAGGAAGAGTTAAAATCTTGTTCAGATTGTTTTGCTTCTTAATACCAAGTCATTTAATAGAGTGAGATGCTACTTGTCAGTCTAGCACTAGTTAGACAGTTTGCCAAAAACGCTTTCAG
This sequence comes from Acanthisitta chloris, assembly GCF_000695815.1. Taxonomy (NCBI): domain Eukaryota; kingdom Metazoa; phylum Chordata; class Aves; order Passeriformes; family Acanthisittidae; genus Acanthisitta; species Acanthisitta chloris. The sequence continues at coordinate 12,907 of NW_008657752.1, read as the reverse complement.
GGACTGGGTAAATTGCAGACTGGTGATTTAAATTATGCCCTTGTTACTTTAGGTTGAAAGTGACTTTCGCATGTGTTTTTTAATAGGGATATTGGCAATGGGGAGGGGAGGGAGAGGAGAGCTTGGCTGTAATTTCTCTATTATGCACAGGTTTTGTTATAAAAGAGTTTATGCTGTTACATGTATTGTGGTGCACTAGTGCATGCATCTTCCATTGTTTTTTCCTTATCAATTTTTACAGTCTGAAAAATGTGGATGATACTAAGTGAATGCTGCGAGTTGCAGAATCTCTCTTTTTATTAGTTTTGTATTTCAAAATGCACTCACTTAGTATTCCTTTGGTTCAAACATACAGTATTTAATGTAAAATGTCTTCTCTGTTTATGCCTTTGGGCAGGACCAAAATCTTAACTAATTAGACAGTCTACACCACATGCTACAGCTAACCTCAGGCTTATAACTCTACCAAGTAAGCTTGTTTGTTGTACTTTGGCCCCAAGGGAGAAGCATATTGTCAAACGTGAATGCCCACATATGTCTCAGGATAATATGCCTTGGATTTTAAATGACAGACGCTTCAATACTGGTTATGCATTTTGCTCTAAAGTAGAAGATGCACTTATAATTTTTTCAATTGTTTTTATTTGAGGTCTGATACTGCTGAGGATAAGTTTGTATTCTGCAATGGACTTGTGCTTCATAGACTTCAGTGCCTTCGTGGATTTGGGGAGTGGCTCGACTCTATTAAAGACTTTTCCTTAAACTTAAAGAGCCTTAACCTTGATATCCCAGCCTTAGCAAGTCTATCAGCTCTAACTATGATTACAGGTAAGTGCTCTTTTATTAATAGAAAGCTTCAGACTCTAATGCTTTGCTTTAATGTAGAGTCAAGCAATTTTGGTTAATTTAGCCATATTCAGGGTAAAGTGAGTATGATTTTTAAGCATTGGAATGGCCACACTGAAATTGTGGATTAACATTAGGCTATCAGATACTCTTATTAAAATGTCATCTAACTATTTCTTTGCACTTTCATTGTTTTCTTGGAATAGCATCTAAAAAGCAAACTGCTTCCAAGCAAATTGTGTAGCTCCTTCAAAAATGTTCAAAATACTGGCTGAATTCCCAGAAAAACCTAATGAAATGACCAGAGCTAGGTCTTCTGTGTAGGAATACTAATACCAAGGCAGTTTGAGAGGTAGAAGCTGTACAGCTAGTATTATTGCTCATCTCTCAGCAAGATAGCTAGACCAGAAAGAGTGCTTCATCAGGGCAGGCAGGCTGCTTTTGGTAGCCATGCTGTCCTAGGTACATACTGCTTTTCTGAGAGAGAAAAGTCAGATAATAGTGAGAAAAAAGTCATAGTGTCATAGTCTGCAGCTGTACAAAAACTTTTGGGTGTGCATGTGACCTTATCACCCCTTCTGCCTGCTGGGGCAAACTGCAGGAAACCAGTGTCAGAATCTGCCAAATCTGTCCAGTAAGTACAAAACAGGGGGACCTTTAAAAGTGTAATTTTCTCAGTCCTGGAACAAAAAAGCCTCTTGAAGAACATACTGCATACCTTGGGCTTCTTGCAATTGAAGAGGCATGGCTGATGGCAACAGAGGAGTTGGGAGTAATGGTGTCTGACAACTACATGGCAGAAGTTGAAGCAGCAGCTGTCTCTACACAGAGCCTCACGCTCATTTCAGAAAAGCTGGTAGTATAATGGTGCACCTGTGTCAACAGTGTGAGGCAGGGCTTCAGTGTGCCCTGAGCTGGGTCTTCCCAGGGATGCTCCAGGTTTCACTGGGATAGATACTGATTTCCTTCTGCATTTCAGGCATCCACCAGTTTGCAGGCAGTGGCCTCAAAAATACCAGCTGCAGTCTTCATTCTGCCTGGGATGAGATGATGTTAGGGAAACACAGAGATAAAATGCTCAATGATAA
>NW_008657752.1:533-10958 GCF_000695815.1 Acanthisitta chloris | reverse complement strand
GCTGACGTTTGTGAGGCCAAAATTTTGGCTTCAGAGTTTACATAGTACTCTTTCTTCCTGCTTTTTGGTGAAGGGGTAGCACCACATGTAACTCTTTGTTTCTTAAGTATTTTCTTAAGTATTTTCAATGTTTTGATTCATTTCTGTTTATTTCTTCTGCAGTTGGAAAGGGTGCTTTAAGGTCCAGTTTCTACTTTCTTTGATAAAACATTTAAGACAGAATAACTCATTGGAGTTGCTTTGCTCTGTATAAAAAATGTGTTGTGTGTTAAAGTGAGAAAGAACATTCCCAATTTCTTTTTTTTACTCCTGTATATAAACATCCACTGACATGTGTTCACATATACTTACACAGATGTATTATAAATATATACATATATATGTATGTGTGTATGTATATGCATACCTATATAGATATGTAACGTATTTATGTATGTGTATGCCTTTAGATATCTATAAATCAAGGACAGGTGCTGTCTATCTCCATCTATATTTACATACAGGCATATATGCTCCCATTTATATAGCACATATCAATGATTTAGATTATTTACTATATATTCATGCCTTTTTTAGATAGACACAGGTAGCGTGTTCTTGATTATCTTCCTGGAGACCAAGAGTATGCAGGTCAATGAACAGGATTCCCAGCAAGCTGTCTAAGCGAATGTAGTAAAAGCTATTGTATCGGAAGAAAATGTATTTTCCTTACAAACTCATGCCCTGTTTTAACATGATATTTTGTTCAGTTACACACTGCTTGCATGCCCTTACATAAAGAGCCAAAGTTGTCCAGTGGCTGGCTCAGGTCTCCCTAAGGTAATTAGAAATAGGTTTTAATGGGTAACATCTCACATTTCTTCCTTTCCTTGATCATAACCCTTCTAGGAGTTTGCTATATTGTGCTGGTCTTCTGAAAGCTTCTAAACAAATAGAAGCATCTGTTGCCATTAAAAGAAGACTGTTTATGTACATAAAAGCCTTCAGATTTTCTGTATTTGTCAAGCTTCTCTTGATTTTCACCCCTGTGTGAGATGGTGTTTAAAAGAAATTTAGTTTTCTGCTTATTCTTTTAATTAATTAGGCCTGTATATCTCTGCTGATTTGCATATGTTTTCATGCAATCTAAATTAGACCAAAGCTCCCATGTTTAGTGACTTACATTCACAGGTTTCAGTGAATAATATATATATATTCACTTATATTCATTTGTTTCAGATCTCCAAGAGTGTTAGCTATCTTAGGGACTCAGCCAGAAATTTGGTCACCTGAAAACAGATGGTATTGTCTAATGATGAAAAGATATTAAAACAAACAACCTGTAAGAGGAAATGCGGTAATTATGGCTAAGAGAACACTAACTACAGCACAAATGCTGTTGGGCAGGGTTCTTTTGAGATTTTCTCTGTTAGTGTATTGAAATTTTTTATTCAGGAAAGCCTTGAGATTTGCCTCTGGTGTGGTGTCCCATGAGAAATAGTTCCTTGTATCCTCCTTGTGGTTTGCGTATGACAAACCATGTGTTGGTTTTTAGCTAGTCCCACCAAAAGATTAAAAATAATAAAGAGAAAATTTGGAAATATGGAACCAGTAGAACATTTTTAAGCATTGTTTTGAGACTTAGCTTAGATTTTGATGGGTGTTTTAGGTGCCATTGTTTATCTCTGGGGAAGGTACTTTCTCCTGTAATGGACTGTTGGAGGCAATGGATAGTTAGCAAACCCTGGTTCAAGCCCTTTTTGTGAGTCAGACCGAGAGAGAGTGACCTTTTCCTGGAACATAGGATATCTGACTATTGAATATAACTGTCTTAAGACAACTTGATATATTTCACGGGCTGCAGAATGGTTGTCGTGTCTGATGATCTGAGGACAAGCTGATGATCAGAGGGACACTCAAGGCTCAATCTCTGGTCTGGTTCCAACAGGAAGGGAATCTGACCATGGGTCTCCCATGTCCTAGATGGATATCCATGTCATTAGGCTTCAAGATAGGAAGGAGCAGGAAAGCTCTGTTTTGTGAACCTAGTTTGCCTTTAGTAACAGCATTGCAAAATCAAAATGTTGACTTGTGCAAAATTTTCTTGATTATTGCACAAATTGCTCCAGTTCTTATTTTGCATTAGTCAAGTGTTCATTACTTGATGGATTAACCTTAAAAAAAAGGAAGAGACAACAACCCTGTGTTCTACAATAGTCATAGCCTGTTTTAATACCATACAGCCTTTTAGGTAGCACCCAGTTCAAGGATTGTCTCTCCAGGTAAAGAAAAATGCTTCTGGGAACAAGGACCTGTTTGTTTTTCTTGATTTCATGAGTGCTGTCAATAGCCCAAACAAAGATGTGCTCTTAGAAAACAAACCCTCTTGTATACTAGTCATTGGCAGTTTTGCTGAGGGAGAAAATTCAGAGGAGTTGTTATTCTCTTTTGCATGTTCTCTTTTGGTTCTGCAAGAGTGACAGCAAGAACTAATATCTGTCTCCCAGTTAAGGAAGAGGGAATAAATGCAAGACAGTGTTGGAGACTAAAAGACATTCCACTGTTGCCAGTGTCTCAAGACATACTGAAGGCCGTTCTCTCATTTTGGGATGTCAAATCGTCTCCTCAGTAACGGCCCCAGTAGTTCCAGTGACCTTTAACTAACCCTTGTTGGACTTGTTTGGAGCTGCAAAGCTCCATGTCCTATTTCAATCGCAGCTGCAGATGACAGGATAGGATGCATGATTATAGGCATGTATGGTCATTCATTCTGTTCAGTAATTTTGAGGGGAATGGCAAGAGACCTAGTGAGTTATTACAGTACTTGCTAGTTCACTACACTGCTTGCTTTGAGTAAAACTAACGGTATGCACAACATAAAGTAAACAGGGAAAGATTTTGTAACATTTTCCTTCGTATGATCCATTAGAAAGTCCATATATTTGTGCTTTTCCTACTTATTTTATGTTTCCTGGGAATTTGCAGTATGTTGCCTAGAAGGAAAAGCATTATGTCAGATTGCTACTGAATTTTCAAGTCCTTTCAGATAAGAGATCAGCTTGAAAGAGCACTCAGAATTAAAGAAGTCACATCTGGTTTATTGAGGTGGCTTGCAAACTGTTAAATTAAAACTCTGTAGTGACAAAACACAACTTTTTACTTTTAGCTACTCCTTTAGGATCTTCCTCTCTCTGTCTCTCTTCTCTTTTCTTACTTCCTTTAGTTGGTTAAGAAAGGTAGGACACAACTTCCTCCAGAGCACATGAGTGGTGCTTTAAGCATCACCCAGAAGAAAGTAGTTAGGAGACAATACATGACACTCACCCCACATCCCCATGAAAGCAAAAAGAATCCTGTCATGTTCTTTTTCTTTGGATCACTTATTCTGTTGGTATGCAGGCTCTAATGTGCTAAAGAAGAGTGCCAACATGGAAAGGAAATGCTGGTCATCTTGGGGCAAGTTCTGTCATTAGTTTCACTTGGATGATTTCTATCAGTTTAGTGTGTTCATGGATCAAAAGTGTTCCTGAACAACCCCTTCATGCTGGACTGGATAGTGTTGAAGGCGAAGCTTTGCAGAGTAGACCAGATACTAGCTCAGCCTGTACTTAAAAATGCTTCCTTAACTTCCCAAATGACCATTTATAATGTTCTGGTTTACAGGTTTTTTTCTAACACTATGAAAATACAAAGACTGGGAGTCCACTGCAGATCATCTCAAGGGCACACTAGCCTCAAATTTCTGCCTGCTCTAAAACTGCTAGTGTTATTTTTCTCTCTCTCTCGTTGATTCGCTTTTCCTCTCTGCCTCTTCCTTTCTCTATCCACATCAAACTATTATTGTTTTGCCCACTTGACACTCTCAGTGGGATGCTGCCGAGTACAGAGCATTCTAGCCCTCATTCAGCCAAGCTCTTTCAGCATATGTTTTATTTTAAGTGTGTTACAGACCAGCCCAGAACTACTGTATATATTGGGCTTATTCACACTCTTAATGCTTTGTTAGACTGGCACCAGACCATTGAAGAATATTGTGAGGTTTCAATTAATTATGAGTTTGTGTTTGTCTTCCTGCTGTTGGGCTTTCCGTTCCAGTTTACAAACACAATTTTTAGCACCATCAGTCATACCAAGAAATAGTAATGAGTCCAGTCTGGCTGCTGTAGTTCCTTCTGAACATGAATTTGTCCAAACTCCTTACGGAAAGGAGACTTACCTACTCTTCAGCAGCAGATACCCTTGAGTCCTCTTGCCAGGATATCCTCTGGAGTGGGTGCTTCATGTGCTGGGTCTACATACAAGCAGGTGGCAGACTGGAGGAGTGTAGGAGAGCTAGTTATAAAAAAAACAACCCCTCCAGATTGCATTGTCTGCCTTCCCCCTGCCACTTTGCTGAGGGAAATACTGTCAGCATCAAAGTGAAGTACTCACTCCTCCTTTTCCACTCCCACCTTTTTGCTGAGGCAAGAACTCTTTCCTTCCTACAGCAATCAGCAGTCTCTGTATTACATTGTAGTTTATTCAAAGTAAGGAACAAACTAGGGTGTTCTGTGTGGTCATTCGGCTCATCTGACTTTAGGTACCTTGCACAGCTGATAGAAAATACAGGGCATCTCTAGAGACGATTCACCCACCTAAAATGTAATAATCTTCCAAAAACACCTGTCCTTCTACTGATGTTAGGAGGATCTTGAGAAATCTGTGCACCTAGGTTGGGAACCCTTGCAAAGTGCTTGAGAGTTAGGCAGGGTGAATATGGACCAGATGGCTACAGGAAAGGAGACTCTTGTGTCTGTGGAGTTGCAATCATCCTGTGTAACAGTGTGTGCATGAGACAACCAGAAAGCTGTAGGCATCTGGGTCTTGTGTTTGAGTTATAGAAAAGGAAGAGGATTGTGAAGGGGGAAGAGAAAATCACATAACTATACTGAAACCGAGAGAATCAAGAGGCCTATTTTAAGTCTGCAGTGCTGATCAGTTGCCTTTCTGATCAGACTGACACCTCAGAATGAATTAAGGCTAAAAGTGACCCACCCTGACACAGAGTGCGGAGCCCAGGGGTTTTTGAGGTACTTAAATTTTTTCAGGTACTCATGCTCTTTGAGAGACATTTCCCATAAAAGAGTGCTCAGTATGCCTAGCCCTGGTACAATCTACCCTGTGTCAGAGGTTAGGAAAAGAAGGACTAGCACAGCTGGTGACAGATTTTCCTGCTCCTTTGCTTTCTTCCTATCAAGTTTTTGCTGATCAGTGTAATGATAGCACAGAATCACATTGAGCTTCCGGGGAAAAAATGAAAGGTGTGAAAAACTTGTGGCATTCAGTTTGCCTGGATGAGCTAAGTATGCAGAGCTTTAGGGACAAGACTTTTAATGAGTCATTTTGACAAGTTTATGGAGAGCATCTTTGCCATAAATCACCATTTTTTCTTGCAATAATCAATGATATCCTAAAACACAAGGCTGAGAAAACCTATATTTGCATGTGCCTTTTTAATTGTCATTTTAAGAAAGTCTGAATACAACAATATTTACACACCTCCTCAATCAGGTAGAGAAAAGCTAATCATTTTGACCAGCTCTCCTTCTTGGCATAAATCTTGGCCACATGGATAAGAACATCCCATGGAAGACAACAAATGATTGGAGGCCATTGGCTTCAGTGCCACCACATGCACTCACCACAGATGCCTCATGCTGCTCCCTGTAGGTTGCCTAAGAAAGACTGTGGGTCTTTCTTTGTGCAAATAGGGCTGGATGTGTGGAAAAGGCAAGAAAATGTGTTTTCTGTTATTTGAACCTTATTAAATTTAAATATTTGAGAAAATTATGTCCCAGACTCCAAGTCTACCAAGGAGAGGAGCCATGTCTTAGATGAGTATGTTCTCCAGAAACTACTTGGATGCTAACACCGGAGACTGCAATGGCAGTGCCAGTGCATGCGGTGTCCTTCCCTAGTGGAAGGGCTTCCACATCGATGGCTTTGACTTTCTATGCATCCACAAGGGATGCCTTAGGAACTGAAGACTGAAAACCCCTGAGGCAGTTCCAGTCATGAGGAATTAACCTTTGTAGAGATTTGCAAGTAGGGAAGGCCACTGTATGGCAATTCATGCAGGAGAGGACAGTTTGGTTTATCGGGGATTGCTTTAATATTGTAGCACCAGAAAGTGGTGTAAGGACAGAATATCTCTTAATTCTGAATTTCCATGATTTTGTTATGTAAAGTAAGGCTACTAATATGATAATCTTTGCAGGCATAGTGTTTTGCTTTGGTATGTTTCATGGCTATTCATCAAAGACATGATTTGTTCGCTAAACCTTCTGAACTTGTCAGTGGGAGACAGACTATTTAGTTCTGGCTGAAAATGCTAACAAAGTCACTGCATGCTCCAGAGCCGGAGATAATTTTCCATACTCTGCAACAAGATACACACCTATTGAGACAATGGTTTAAAAATGTGCTCTGCTAATTTGCAGTCAGGTTTTGGATCCATTCTAGTAGTTCAGCACCCTGTATCTATAAAAATATCTTCCCTTACAGAGCCAGGAAACAAAACAGATTAAAAGATGGGAACTCTTCAAAGACTGCAAGGTTAATTTAATGTCCTGCAGATTCTCTCAGTAGGCTAGTGGTAAAAAAAAAAAAAGCCCTACAGCTTTTCCAACCTGTATAAAATATTTATCTGCCAAGATTTTTAATGGCAGAATCTGCCTAAGTATTTACTCTTGGTGACCTGTATAGTTAAGGCTTACATAATTACACTATACACCATTTACTGGAACGGCTTTAAATATTCATAGACTTCTTGTGTTTTAATGTAAACAAGGCACTCAGAATACCTAAGGTTTTTAACTCCTGCAAGGTGAAAAAGATGTCTGAAGCAGATGTCACTGCTTGGATGAGTGTTGCCCTGAAACAATAGGGCAAATTGTCAGTACTTAAATGACAGAGTGCAGTAGCTTCTGGCCAGAGATGTACACGTCTGCACATCTCTGATTCTGATCCCAAACCAGTATTATACAGGAGCTGACTCTGCCTAAGTAAATACCATTGAAAAAAAGTGTAAAATGGGGGAATATCAGTGGAAAACCAGACCTTTACATTTCTGACTGCCTTCATTGAATCCCGTCTGTTTTATTGGTTTGTGAAGAGCATGTAGCCAAAGCAGGTGGTGAGAGGAGGCAGCGAGGAGTTTATATACACAGGCCTGAGCAAGGCACCACTGCACTCAGTGCAGGCATTGCTCCTGCTTCTGGAAGTGAAGAAAACTGTACTCTTTTCACTGTTCATTAGGGGACAGGCAGAGAACATATCTATCGCTTGCTCCTCCTGGTACAGAGGAACAAGACTTGGGAGCAATGGGCACAATATGACTGGTGGCTGCCAGGCATGGGAGAGAGGGCCGGGGAAGGAGATAACTTCAAATGTATCAAACATAAGAACTGCCACTATTACTCCTCATCTGCTGCTATCTAATGTCTAATTGTTTTGTATGTCTAATTGATTTAAATTAATATAAACTGCGTTTTCTTAGATTATCCTATCTGGCATAATTCTATTTCTCTGCTGTGAACCCAGTTCTTACTTACCTGTGAATTTCAAAGTCAAATCGAAACATCAGAATATTATTTGAGATTTTTGTTCTGAAATGTTAATTTATCCACTAAATCTTGATAGCAAACAACACAGAATTCTTTCCCCATTAAAGAGCCTGCTTTTAGTGCATCACAAATCTGATTCATTCTACTTATGCAAAAAGAACTGTGGATGCATTTAACATCATTGTAGTATTTTAAAAAAGGTATCTGAAGGGGGACAAACCCCAGCTCCCCTTCCTTTTAGGAGTGCTGAGTTTTTTGCCATGGATAACACAGCAGCTGTTCACTTTAGGCATTGCTCACTCAAAGCAAAATACTTAACGTCCAGGCTTCTTTTATCTTAGAGCTTTTAAAGATGAATAAACTAAAAAGCAGCAGCTGATCAAAATAACAAAGGAGAGTAAGGTGCCTTTAGTTTCTTATAAGAGTCTCTGCAAATTCCTGGTGGAATTCTAGGCTGGGAGCTGATGGAGCTGGCTAAGGATATCGATCGCCACTTGAATTCACTGAATAAATAATGGTTGCCATAGTTATTGAGCATTCACAACTGGTGGGGAAGCATGGAAATCTCCAAAACACCTCCTGTGATAGTTTTGCTGGAAAATCACCCAATTAATTCTGTCTCATATCATGAAAATTATGTCAGATACGCAGGGTGCTTGGATTCCTTGTACTAGAATTTCAGTCATAACTGAGAGTCTCTCACCTATTTTAGCAGCTAAAGAGAAAAGGGCACTCGCCATCTCCTTACTTTGTGTGGCAGAAAGGTTAACTGACATCGCATAACCCCAGCTGTTCTGAGAAATCTTACACTTTCAAAGCACTTTTTGCTTTGAGTACCAGAGTATACATCTGGGCTATACTGAAGAAAATGAGCTCTCTCAATTTGTGGCAGGGATGCTGATGTGGTCTTTTTCTCTCACTTTGCAGAACGACATGGATTAAAAGAACCAAAGAAAGTGGAAGAGCTATGCAACAAGATCACAAGCAGTTTGAAAGATCACTTAACTTTCAGTTGCCAAAACAAAGGACAACCACTTGAGTCTGCAGAGCCGAAGGTACTGGGTGTTCTGGCTGACTTGCGTTCTCTCTGCACACTGGGACTGCAGCGCATCTTTTACCTGAAACTGGAAGATTTGGTGCCAGCCCCTTCCATTATCGACAGGCTGTTTCTGGACACCTTACCCTTCTGAGTCAAGCCACCCTCCTGAAAGGCAAACGCCCACCAGAGCAGGCAAATGGATCGTGACTTACAGCTAACATTTCTGCCCTCACTTAACAGAAAAGCAGCTCCGAGTCTAAAATGAGGTCTTTTCTGGCGCTTTGTCCTTACAACCTGAGGCCTGAAACTTACTGGCTTACTGGTTTGGGGTTGTGTTCTTTGTTTTCTTTTGTGTGATTTGGGTTTTTTAAATGGCTAATATGGCACTTTTGGACAATGCTATCCCAGCAGCGGTAAAAGGTTAACATGACTGTTTTAAATCTGTTGTTTAACACCTCATGGTCTGTGAGGAATAAAATTGTAGAAGCTGTGTTTGAAAACAGGAACAGCAAATAGTTGTTTGCCAGGGTAGTATGTGTTTTGTGAGGATACCTTTAGCATACTTCCCGCATCAAGGGCACATACATCAGCACAATCTAATCAAAAATTCACTTTTTTAGCAAAGTACATTCAATTAAACATTTCATACAAATCAAATATAGCAAAATGACAATGGCTGTTAGCTCCCATGTTCAAGTGCAATTTTTTAAAGTGCTGTCTTACTAAGTCTCGTTTATTAACTAATTTATTTTACTATGAAGACAAACGGAAGAAATCAAGTGAGAAAATTACATGCACTAACTTACCTGACAGAGTTTTCCAAACTTGATTCCATGTAGCGTGACTTACTGACAAATGTATGTGGAAGACACAGGAGCAATTGTGGCTCAGTTGTTCCTTAGCTAAGGAAATCCGAGTAAGTAGTGACTGGAGCATACAGGGTCAGCATCAGGGATAGTTCAGTTCTAGACTCCTAACACAAGTGACTAGTTAGTAAACAGACAGAAGATGGTTTTCAAGAACAAGCAAGTCTTGTAAAATAGTATGAATGTAAGTGCTAGGAAGGATATAGTGGGCTGCGTTTAAACATTCCGTGTTCGTACTCCTTTTTGTATGTTTATACTGTTGATGCCATATTAATATGAGATAATTTGTTGCATAGTGTCTTTATTTGTATAAATGTTTGTATGCATGGTATATTGTAATGGCTTTGCCTGTATTTATTGCAATGACTGCCAGCTCATGGGAGCCCTGTTACACATGATAACTAAATGGGGTGTTCACACTGACTCAGATACACCAGTTGGAAAACTATATACATATATATAATGTGTATATATATATATGTATATACCTCTATTTGTGTGCGTGTGTGTGTGTGCGCGTGTCTTTTTATTAACCATTTGTATATAAAATATCTGTCAAATCACAAGCAGAGTTATTTTACAGTTTATTTGCAGTGACTTCTAAGGCAGTACTGTTTAGCACTTTGATATTAAAATCTTGCTCATGTTTTGCTAAATTCAAATAATATTTAAAAAGTTTAGTTCTAAAAAACTTTATATGCACTGTATTAAGTCAAAATTTTGTTGTTGTTAACCATTTGTATATAAAATATCTGTCAAATCACAAGCAGAGTTATTTTACAGTTTATTTGCAGTGACTTCTAAGGCAGTACTGTTTAGCACTTTGATATTAAAATCTTGCTCATGTTTTGCTAAATTCAAATAATATTTAAAAAGTTTAGTTCTAAAAAACTTTATATGCACTGTATTAAGTCAAAATTTTGTTGTTGTTAAGGAA
>NW_008657752.1:0-479 GCF_000695815.1 Acanthisitta chloris | reverse complement strand
CCTGATGTCACTGTATCTTTTGTTAGCTTTAAACATTCTAGCTTTTGTCTTTTTTTAAACTATGCTGTTTATATGGAAATTAAATTATACAATCAAACAGATGCCAAATGAATTGCCTAATTGCTGCAAAGGATAACCCAGATATCGAGTCACTGTATGGTTTTCAAATAGTAATCTGGTATTTTATCACTTACTATGTTTGGATGTGCTTTTATGAAAAAATTATTCTTATATCAAGATTTATAGTAGTGTCAATAGGGAAACAGACTTCTAATCACTATAGTTAATATTTCTGGTTTACCTGCAGATAATATTTGGAAAAGTATTGCTTTTTGTATTGACTTTTAAGCTTATGTGCAAACATAATAGCATAATTAAATATCAGAGAAGCTAATGTTTCTTGTAGGTTGCTGTAACAAGCCTGACCAGCAAGACAAATATATTTTGACTGAATTTGCTTTTGTATATACTAAATATAT
>NW_008657751.1:37173-47558 GCF_000695815.1 Acanthisitta chloris | reverse complement strand
TGTGTTTGTTTCTTAAGTAATACAATGTCTGCCATTAGCCACACTACTTTTTTGTTTGAAGCATAGTATTTTTTGACTGTAGGAGCATCTCTGAACTTTTCTAAACTGTTATCCAACATTAGCTGCTACCTATATTACTAGGATTACTCCAGATAGTACAGTGGGAACTTAAATCCCAATTTACTGCTTTTTCTGCCTCTGGAATAGAATTCTCTAGTAATGAGCAGAAAACAGTGAACATTATTTTGAAATACTTAGAACAGACTGAAAAATGTGGTGTGTTATGTACCTCAGTTGCAATTAAAAAGAAGCCTTTAAGTACATGCTTTCAGGTTTTGCTGTAATTAACTTCTGAATTGTTTCCTAGTTGCTTTTGCTAGCTGTGACTAACTTTGGTAATGTTATTTCTGAGTGAGCTTTGTTCGTGAATCATGTTGTATCACTTAACTGTGGTGCAGGTTGTGGAGGATGTAAGTGGAGTACCTTGCACCTAGAAGTAGTATCTGACTGGTGTTCTGTTTCCTCCCTGAATCTCCCCCCACCCCAGATAACAAACTTCAAGGAAATTCTCCCTACCAATTGAGGGGAGCCTAGCTGATTATGGTTTTGCATGGTGCTGCCTCTTTCTTGCATTTAGGATGCTTAGAGTTTTGGAGGAGGTTTCTTTGTTTGGTTGTGTTTTTTTAAAGCAGCCTAGCCTTCCTAATCTTTCCATGTTTGAGGTTTTCTTGGATTGCAGATGAAGTTGGAGATTTTTCTCAGTTCTGAGTTTTAAGAGGTTTTATTCACAGGCTTAGTTACATTAACAGATGCCATGCAAATAGGAGTGATTGTATTTGATTTGACATGCAGCTGTTTGGTCACTGGAATGTGCCGGTTCCTCTCAATTCTTTGTGCAAAAGCAGTTACTTAAAGTTTGGCTACAACGGTAGTAGATGCTGATGTGGCAACCCAGACCAAACATTCTTTCCTGCTTCTGTCAGCTGTGCACATTCTTCGTTTAAAGGTCAAAGTAACTGAGCCAGGAAGGCTGACTCATGCAGATGTGGACTGTAGGAACACAGTGTGCTTTTGGTTGCGCCCCCTTTGCACCCATATTGGGGGGTTTATTTTTGAATTGATAAGGTGGATATAATCACAGGCAATGAATTGAAATATTGGCATTTTTGGGGTTTCAGTCATGATGATATACCTCTACACAGTGTGTGGATGGGCCTCTTGCACATCAGGTGAAAGAGCCTATTTTGGGACAACAATGACAGTGCCCCAGTGGAAAAGATAATGCTTTGCAGGTGGTAATAAATTTGCTGAAACTGGCTCATGAAACTGAAAATATTCAAATATTCTTGCAAGCTATTTTTTATCAAAGCTGCTAAAAGAAAAAAGCCTGCCCACATGGAGACTTGAAATTTTTCTTTCAGCAGAAGATGTCTTTAAACCATGCTGTTCACATTCTGGCTTTCTAGTTTGTGCTGTGCAGGAATACTGTGTTTGCACTTGGTCAGGCATGTTATGTAGTGTGCTATACCTGCCTAACAGTAATGGTTGTTTATTACACGACCCTTTTCTCTTGTTTTAGTTGTTTGCTTACAAGACTCAGTTGTACCACTGATTGTTGATAACCCAGTCATTTCACCTTGTTTCGGAGTGTACTCTCTGGAACTGTACATCCACATGAGTTGAAAGACATGACTCCAGACACTTGGGGTTTTGCAAGTTTAAAAAAGCCCACAAGAACCCCACAATGCTAGTATTAAATAAAAAAGGTGACTAGCTCTTTCATGCCTTCTGTCATTCCATGATAGCTAGCTTACATGAAGGACTTTCCTTTCCTAAGACAGCTGCATTTCATAATTGATCTTCTTTAGAAATGTAAACCAAACTTTTAATAGTTTGATGTTTATACAAGGTGCCATTAACTAACCTAAAAGTAATTGTTCTCTCTTTTTTTCCCTATAAATTGTCGTGCCACCACGGTTTTCTTCTGGAAAGATTATGTTACTTCCAGAATGTCAAAGGTTGACTTGGCCTTACCTTAGCTAGCATGTATTTTTGTCTTTGCTATATAAGAAGAGGTATAGTGTCTGTCAAAGAAGAAATAGATGAATTTCATGTTTTGCTATAAAATGGTAAGAGATTTAAGGAACTTAACTGGGATAAACAAGGCAGGAAAGGGATCGAGGTACCCTTGTGGTGTCAGACTTCTCTAGAGCTGCATCTGCCTTCATTTCTGCCATTTCTTAGGCAGTTATGTGGGCTACCTTGGTGTAAATTAAAAGTAGTGTTTTGTCAGTTAAAATACAGGTAAAGATTACATAGCTTTGTGTGTGTATCTATTGTTTCTGATTATTGAACTTTTACTAAATTCTAACTTGCCTGCAATGCCTGTTTCATTCATAGTTTGCTTTGTTTACTAGCATAATGCTCATGACATGGATGAGATGTTACAAAAGTTAAGATTGTAGGTCAGTTTTCATTTTTTAATAAAAATTAATGCAATGCATGGCACATCTGATAACTCAGACAAATAAGGAATACTTAAATGGTGCTGCACAGTAATGTATAATGATGTTTTAAAGTAATGAATGAAATGTGAAATTTTATATGAGGAGAATAAAAACTAGAAGCTTTCTGCTTCTAGAAGCTGATATTGTGTAATGGTCTGTTGAAAGGAAGGGAATCAGTGCTCAGTCATCTCTTTTCTTAGTAGGTCTTATGTTTATTGTTAATTTGATGTAGGGAGATACAGGTTTAGAAAATACCATAGTAAATGTCTACCTATTGGGTTATGCATGCTGAATTAATATTATAAACATTGATCTGGCAAAAGGACTGAAAGAAACATAAACATTTTGCAGTGTGGAATACCTGTAGTGTATCTTGGAAAAGAACAAATTGGACGTACTTAAAACTTCAACACATTTAATTAATGCAAACAGTTGCGTATCATTTTATTAAAGCAGAATTTCTGTTGATATGTATCACTTATTTTAGGAATATTAAGACAGGCTACACAGCTACTGTAATGTTCATTCCCTGTCCATTGTCGTATTTTGTTTACATACTCTTCATAGACATACAGGATGTGGTGATATGCTAAACATTTGGCACTAAAATGCTGTCCTAGGTACTTAGTGCTGCTTGTGGCAGGTGGTGTGTGACTGTCTAGTGTGTGTATGTGTGGGGAAAAAACACCATGGGAATGTAAGTCAATAACTCCTAAGTTTTTTAAGGATCACCTTGTTTCAATTGTAGTATTTCTCTTCTATTTCAGGGGAAGCCCACATCTGAAGGGAACCCCACATTATAAGGAAGAACAATGTGCTCCTTCATTAAATCTAGAAATGAAGAAGGTGCTGGACCTGCAAGCATCTATTACAAGGTACGTCCACTAATCATGTCTGAAGAATTTTTCTGCATTATAGCAGTACTTTGTGAATGGAGAACTGGATGAAAAGAAGACTTCTAGTAAGTTTTTAGACTTACTAATAGTAAGGACTACTATTACTAAGTTACTACTAGTAACTGAGGAGGTGAAAAAGTTGCTGTGTAAAAATTCTGTCTGTGCTTGGCTATACTGGTATTTTCAGCATACAGAAGTATATAGCAGATGTATGTTCCGTATTACGGTATGTTGCTGTAAATGAGTTTGTCCTTCAGCTCAATGTATTGGAGATTTCATGGAGACAAAGGTATGTAAGAGCAAAACTATGTAGCATTTCAGCATTTCTCTAGTTGCCTGCAGAGAGTCCTTACTTGTCCTGGAAACACCTTTTGTTTTCCTGTTCCTTTTTTCTGGTTATAGTCTTCCCTGTAAATAAACTTTGAATGTGCTAAATAAGTATGTATGAAAAGTTGGTGTAACCTTATAGCATTGGAGTGAGGTGGAAAAGTAACAAAGTGCAATTTGGGAAGAGACCCTATAGCAGAATATAGGTGTTGGAAGACATGCACAGGTTGTTATCTGCATGCAGGTAGATTAACAGTAGTTTTCAGAATTTTAGAGGTGTTTGTGGAAGGATTTAGAAGTTCTAATTTCTCCTTCGTCAGTTTCCTTAGACCATAGATGTGAAAGTGGTTTGGACTATTTACAGCCTAAGCTGTAGTGTTAATTTTCTAGGATAAATGAATAACCGATTGTTGGCAGCAGTGTCTTATGGTTAGTCAAAAGTATTAAAATGATCTTCAGCAGTTAATATATTCAACAATTACTCTAACAATACAAACCTTTTTGTGAACTGTGGTTGCTGGAGAAAAGTAGAGATATATACCATATTTTGTCAGCTTGGTCCCTTTGCTGCCTGGAGGGCTTAGACATTTAGTTTCTAACTTACTTGATGTAACTTCTCAACATTAGTTGCTGGTACAAGAAGCAGTAGAACGGTGTTTGTTACATTAATTGATGTTTTTTTTTTTTTGCATTGATTTGAGATGCGGGTTTTTTTAGAGTTTGACACATACCTTTGTTAGTTTGCAGTCCACATTAGAAGATCTGCTTGTTGCTACTGCTGATGGATTTCTCCATCTCGTTCACTGGGATGGTATGACCAATGGAAGGAAGGCCATAAACCTATGTACAGTTCCATTTTCTGTGGATTTGCAGTCTTCTCGAGGTAGGTTTTGGAGATTTTTATTGCCTATAATGGTTAACTCTTGGTGACATACCGTCTCACATAAAAGATTATCTCTGTTCTCATGCAGAGATGAGAAGATTTTGCCATTTGTAAATGTCAACAAAATACCCTGTTTAAATTATTCCTTTTCTTTGTAGTAACAAGTAAACATCTGAAACGTCTCTTGGCTTGCAACATGTTCCCATGTTTTTAAATTACTGATATTTTCTCAGCAGGCTCATTTTTGGGCTTTGAAGATGTTTACATCAGAGATATGGAATACTGTGCCACGCTCGATGGATTTGCTGTTGTTTTTAATGATGGCAGAGTTGGTTTCATTACACCAATGTCAAGTAGATTCTCTGCTGAGGTATATTTCATTAATGTTTCTACCATGCACTCTACAATAAATGTGTTTTTCTTGTTCTGTGCATTTCAGTTATCTTTCTGCTTTAAATTCTGTTGAGCTACAAAGAAACTAAAATTTAGCATCTGCTTAAGAGATAACACAAGAACAAGACTGTATTTCATCCCGTAATTTGAACTAGCTTGGTCTAGGGCTAGTACCTATTGGAGAGTGTAATTGATAGCGCATTTAACTCTTGTTTATTTGTTCAAAATATCAATATATTTCTGAGGCATTTTTACTTTTATCTGCCACAGACTTCATGTTGCTTGTTACAATTGGGATGATAAGAAGTGGTTTCTCCTATGGCTAAGTATCATAGGTACTCTTTTTACGTTTAGCCCTAATCAAGTCTGTCTTTTCTCATAGGGACAAGCATATGTCAGAATTAGTTTTAAAGGAATCTTTTCCATGATAGGTGTTTTCTTACCTATTTATTTTCTTGTCTTGTGTTTTGTCTCCAGTACCATCTCACTGATTTTCTATTTTAATGCAGTATCAGAGATTTTTTTTACCTCGTAGGGATTGACTTGCTTTGGTTATTCAGAGCTCTGATAAAGAGTTTCTCTACATACTGGCATCTTTCTTTAATTTTTTAAAGAAGAATGAAACCAGTTTTACGTATACTGGATTTTGTTTATTTGAGCTGTGTCAGTTCATCTTGACATTTGCAGTAGAAATTCCGTGAGATGATGAAAGTCAACTGACAGATCTGTTATATGGTGTACATGGGTGGAAGCTGACTGTCATGAATAAAAGCACTGTTTAACAAATTCCTTTCTTTACAGCAGCTTCATGGTGTTTGGGCACAAGATGTGGTTGATGGAACTTGTGTGGCAGTGAATAACAAATACAGGCTAATGGCATTTGGATGTGCCAAGTAAGTTTTGTAACACTTGTTCGATGTAGGGGGGAGAGGGTGGCATGGTTTAATTAGAAAGCTAAAGTAGCAGTTACTTGTTACTGAGTTGCCTTGCAAGAGCTGCAAAGATGAAAATGATCAGTCTTCCTAGAGATTGTATAATGTGCTCTATCAAGAAGGTAGGTGAAAGTGGAAAGAAATGGTTGCTTGCTTGAACTGCTATTGAAATACAGGCTTGCTGTTCTGCTCTGGGAAAAAAAATAAGGTGGCTGGACCAGTAGCAATGTTTGGAAAGTGCTGCCATCCCAGCTAATCTCAAAGCAGGATTATAAAGAAGGTTTTAAGAAGTTAATCATCATAATATTGGATAAGAATCAGCACTTTGCGCTCAACTGAGAAAATGCTCAGTGAGGTGAGGATTTGGTCAGGAGAAGTCTAGCTTGTTTGAGTACCTGTAAATTAAATGTTGCCTAAGTGCTTTTAGTTGTGGTGTTTTGCTTACTGCTCTTCAAGACAGTCCCACCATATAACACTGCTTTAGCTGGTGTAGAATGAAGCTTTTAATTTTCTTTGGTTGTATTTCCTTTGGGATTTTTTTTAAAGCATTTCAAAAGATCTGGTAGTTTATTCTATAACTGTCTCAAGAACTAGTATTCTTGGCTGTAGTAACAACGTAGTGAGTTGCTGTTTCTTCTGAAACAGGAATAGTTGCTGTCATTTAGTGATCTCATAAGCATTAGTACTGCCCCAGTGAAACTATGGCACTGAGTATATATTGACCTCCCTCATGGATTGTCTTGCAGTTGAAAACCATAAATATATGTGGATTGTGTGTGTTATATGTATATTCAAAGAATAGAATAGTAAAACTGGTAGAAAAAAAGTAAAATAGCAAAAAAAAATAGTAAAATTGGTAAAAAATGTAAGAAGAAAAAAGTCAGACTGAGCTGGTATTTTGGGTCCTCTGCTGCCTTGTGGAAAGTATCTCAGAAATTTGTTTTGTAAGTTCTTTGAGTATTACTTGGCAGAGTGTTTCTGCTCTAGATAAATTTGGCATTGGTGAGAGAAAAAGCAGCTTTTCTTAACCTCTTGAAACTGATGATAAATCCAAATGGTCTGTAGTCTAAAGCATGTGTAATCTCTTCCAGCGGCTCTGTGCAGGTTTATACCATAGATACCACCACTGGCGCCATGCAGTTCTCTCACAAATTGGAGCTGACACCAAAACAATATCCTGGTGAGCTACTTTTATTGCTAGAATTGTACAGCTCTTTTTAGGGTGTAGTATATTTTTATGCTTGGCTAGTTAGCATCTGTTTGTCTGTTTGCATGATCACCGATGCGATTAGTATTTACTCTTGTGTGTTTGTAGTAGTTTACTCTTGTGCATTCGTTATTTTGGCTGCTTGCTTTTTAACTGACTTTTGGCTGTGTTTCCTATGTGAGGGTCGGGGTAGGTGGTTTGTGGTTGTTTGTGTTTGGGGTTATTTTTATTAACTAAATCTGAATCTTGAAATTACTTTTCAATTCCTCATCTGATAAAACAAAATATTATTGTCAAGCCTGATAATGAATGGAAAAGAAGGGTGAATTAACATGAAGGGTACTTCTAACTAACATGTAGGGTACTGAAAAAGAGTTGAGTAATGTTGTACCATTCCTGAGCTGGCAGTGAAGGAAAGCTTTGGGTTTTTTCATGTAGTAGTGATGAGTGTTCCCTGCTTGAGTGAGGAAACATACAAAGTGGGTAAATTGGATTCTCAGCTGAAAATATATGTGGATGCTAGGTTTTAATTTAAAAACAAATCTGTAAATAACAGTTTTACAGTTGTGTTTAGTGCCCCTTTTGTCCTCAAAACCATTTTATGGAAACTGTAGTTCTGTGGTTGTGTTACAGCACAGTGTATTTCTGGCATGCTTTCATGTATTCTTAGTTTCTTACAAAACCAAGCATGCCTTGGGAAGAAACCATGGCTTTTTTACTTGCTACTTATTCATTTTGAGATGGTCAGTTTGATGAATGCATCAGTTAATTGAAAAAGCAAATACTTATTTCCATATAGTTTTGTTTCTGCTCTTATGGTGAAAGCAGTTGAAGGACATTTGATGTTTTTCTCATGAAATTTTATTGTCTGGTTTTGAACAGATATTTGGAATAAAACAGGACCTGTTAAACTAATCAGATGGTCACCTGACAGCTGTGTTGTGATGGTGACCTGGGAATGTGGAGGCTTGTCCTTATGGAGTGTTTTTGGTGCTCAGCTTATCTGTACTTTAGGAGGTGATTTTGCGTGAGTATCTTTAATGAAATTCTAAAGAGTTTATTCGAAGCCTTTATTTTTCTAATTTAAAAAATCTAATTAGAAATTAATGCACTGAATTAGCTTTTTAAAATAATGTTTTCCCGTATAATTTCTTAGATATTGAAATAATGGACAAATATTAAGGAGGAGATCACCTGAATATAAATGAAAATGTATTATTTTTTGTTTGCAGCAGCCATTCTGACCATAAAACAAATTACCCTAAAGGCAGACTTGAGCAAGCGAATATTAAAACTCTCTCACTGCCAGTATATATTTGCTGAAAATGTATGAACATTCAGAAATCACCATTCAAACAGTTCATGCTAGACATCTGACAATTGCATTGCCTTTAGTGCAGTGTGAGGGATCAAACAGGCTTTATCATTTGAGATGAGTTTCAATATAGAATCATGTGTCAAATGGAGACAATTTCTTTTTTTAAATGAAGGTATTTCCAAACTCAGACTCATTCTGTTCTGTTTTTAAGGTATCGATCTGATGGTGCCAAAAAGGACCCTCTGAAGATCAGTTCAATGGTAAATATGAGTGTAAAAACACTGTAGTAGGTTGCCTGTTAATGTTTTAAATTGTTTTTAGTGTAACAGATTTTCAGAAAATCAAACTGGCTTTCTTTCACTTCATTACTTTTAAAGGCTAAGATGTGTGCAGAAGACTTCTTAACTGCAGGTGTTGCCTTGAAAGGAGGCCAACTGATGAATTTCTGTTTTCATGTATAAACCTGTTCATGAAGAATTCATGACATGCCTTTTCTTGCCTTTGCATTTAATATTAAGACTGAATACTTTCGGTTTTCCTTAATATCTTTTTCTTTTTTTTCCCTAATCTGTTACTGGATTTCAGAGTACAGTGAGACACAGAACAACACTAGTTAAAATCTTCCTTATTTCTCTAAAATTACTAGCTGACCTTTGGCAGCTAAAGTGACTTTACTCAGATTATGAATTCCAGAGAAACTTAACTGCTGTTTTTAAAAGCAAACTACTTAACATTAGATCCTGCTAGTCTGTAAAATCAGTTGATATTGATAAATAGGAAACAGATTTTTCAAGGCCTCATACAGACCACAATGAATTCTATACAGTGTTTCTAAAATGTTGTTCTATTTAAGTATGACCTAGTTACTATGGAGGTTGACAATTTTAAACATGCATCCCAGGTGGAGGTACATATTTGCAATGACAGTATAATGTACCTTTTTAAAAGCTTCAAAGATTGAAGCTCTGATACCATTGAATTTCATGAACTACAGCCAGTGTAATTCTGGGGATCAGGATAGTTTCATACCTGAGTGTGGATTTTTTTGTTCATTGCTTTAAGCTGCAAACTGAACAGTCTTTATTACTTATGTGGGTGTCTTTGCACAGTTACACTTCATTTAATCGATATTTTTTGCATTAAAAAGATAATAATTCAAGCTAGATTAATAGTATTCCTTGTGAATTTTACTGCTATCAGTTAGTTATAGTTCCTATAATGATACATATAGAACACCAAACTGGTTTTTTTACCAGGCTCATGTCTGTCATAACATCAGTTACAGTAAGTTTCTGTAGTTCTTGTTGTATGAGAATATATAGCATGGGTTTGGGGTTTTTATTGTTGTTGTTCTTTTACATTCAGACCTGGGGATCAGAAGGGTATCACCTCTGGGTTATTGATGGGAATTCATCTTCAAATATGAAACCTGAAAGAGATACAAACAATGAAGCTCACCAATTTGGTATTCTGCAGTTTCAGTTCATCAAGAGTGCACTCACTGTTAATCCTTGCATGGTAAGTTTTTTGCTGATAAATATGTCCTTATAATAGAGCATATTTCCAGTTTTCAAGTGACCTGTAAGTTATTCTCTTAACAGATTTTAAGTCTGTTTTGCAGCTGTTAGACTCATTGTCCTTTTTTATCATGTACTGTAACATAAAACTTGTTGGTACATAGTGATACGAAAACTGAGAACTACCTCAGTGCTTATTTTTCGTGTTCCTTACTTAGAATCTGTTAATATATTGATCGTTTTTTTGCTTTATTTTCCGTACGTGGAATTTAAGGTTGCTTTTTAGTTGTTTTGTTTTTTAATACAGAGTAACCAGGAACAAGTCCTCCTTCAAGGAGAAGATCGCTTGTATTTGAACTGCGGAGATGCAGCACAAGCTCAGAGTCCCAGAAATGCTTCAGCACA
>NW_008657751.1:35585-37152 GCF_000695815.1 Acanthisitta chloris | reverse complement strand
CCATTTTCAGATGGCAGTTTAGATTCTCAGGGTTTAAGCACTTTACTAGGACACCGGCATTGGCATGTTGTACAGGTAATTCTTGCTGGTTGCTCATATGTGCTCTGTGCTTACAAGAGGTGGAATTTGAGCTGATCTCCTAACTCTCTCCCATACCACTTTCCTCTAATATGTGATCATTTCCTTTTTACTGTCTCTTGGGGTTTGCCCTGGTACAGCTTTTTCTTATTGACAGATAGTAAAGGAACATAGGTCATCTCAGTCCTGTGGCTTTGAGTTTGCCTCCTAGCCAGTAAGAATTGTCTAAATGTATTTTTGACTTTGGGAAGGAGTAGTTAATTACTTTCCTGTTCTTTGAAAGGGAGAATAAGTATAACATGAGGAAGTCCTTTTGGGGATTTGTTTTATTATTTATGCAAAATGCTTTAAGCATGTTCAACTGATGAATACAGCCTTCAGACTTTGGTTGTATTTTCCAACAGTCTTAGATGTTATCTATTTAAGCATGTAGTTAAAACTTCACAATATCAAGCCTGCAAAGAAGAAATTATTTCTGGGTTAGTAATGGGGCAGATTGGATTTTCTCTGTAATATAAAGAAAAAGTTAAATAACTTTTAATCTGTAATTCTGTAGTGTGTTATTCCACACTTGAATTGGTAGATATTTTTCTGACTAAAGGGTTTTAAAAGATTCCCAAGGTTTTGTTTTTCACATAGGACATGAATCGGTAGTATTAAACAGCATTTGATTCAGGCATGCAAGTCAGGTTCTAGATTTTCTTGAGTTTCCACTTTGACTGGCCAGGTAGCTCTTCTGTTGTCTGAAACTGGTCTAGGAGGGAGAAGCCCTCATTCTGTGGTAAGAGTAAAGCTAACACAATTGGAATTACTCTGGGGAGTAACGTACCCATGTGAACAGCCAGTGTCTGGTTAATGAGAGTACCTGCCTGCCTTGTGTCAGACCAAGGACTGGAGTTCGAACCTGGATTTGTATCATCTCATGTGGCATGAAGAATCACAATTTAATATGACATATTCCACACAAGTGCTGTCGTAACAAGACACTTGGATGTGCTGGTGTGTGTTTCTGACAGTGTTAGAATTTCATCCCAGCACTCTTAAGTCCTGCCTGACTGCTGTGTCTATCAAAACTTGTGTATTCTCATGAAAGATTCTGATGGAGGGAAAAGTGCCTGAGAGGGGAGATGAGCAAGTTATGACTGTTAATCTGTAGTATAATATTAGCTGTTGCATGTTAATGCTGTATTTAAAAAGAAATTTCAGCATTAGAAACCTCTAAGCCAGTGTTTTGGAAAAACATTGACATTGTGCAAATTCCTGTAGGACAATATAATTAATCAGTACTTTAGTGGTACTTAGTATAGTTACGTGGTTTTGGTTTTCTCCTCTTTTTTTTTTTTTTTCCAGATTCATAGTACATATCTAGAGAGCAACTGGCCTATAAGGGTGAGTTATTTTAAGAATAAATTCTTGATTATTTAAAAATATTGGGGTTTTATAATTGTCCATTAGGATTAGCTGAGCTCTGGAAAATGAAATCACTGTT